>NW_011354870.1:9806-11023 GCF_000735185.1 Notothenia coriiceps
ACACACACACACACACACACACACACACACACACACACACTTCTCCGCCTCATTCTGTTTTCATTTACTCGTTCGTTATCTGACCAGCTTCAATCTTGTAGGCTACTCACTTCGTTTCTTGTAGCCCTCGAAAGGGTTTTGGAGGTTGATGCCTCGGTGAACGTGAGTTGTTTGGCTTTCTTGTCCGCAGCAGCAGAAAGCATTTTCGAATGTTTGAATGAATCAAAGTGGGTCGTCACCGTCGATTTTCTCTTATGCTCAACACACAGTTGCACGGGGTGCAGAATAGTTTCCCCCCACTTTCGTGAAAGACATCGGGGTACTGCTTTGCCCGGTCTTTAGCAGAAATGTTCGTCGGTAAATGAGATGGATCAGATTCTTTCATCTTGGTGTTTTCTCTCTCGTGTGAGTTCCACACGTTCACTCTACGGTGTTGTTTACCTTCTGTGATGCGCGAGCTGATGACGTCACGTCATCATCATCACTACTTCACGTCAAGACGAGTTAACTTTGTTTTCCCTCAACTTTGTGTGGAAAAATGCGGGAATTATGCTGCCTTTTGATAAATATGCGGCCTTTTAAAAATCTGCGCCATTTTGCTGATTATGAGGCAGCATAATTCCCGCATTTTTCCACACAAAGTTGAGGGAAAACAAAGNGGATATTTCAGAGGTTGCTAATACTAGTCATGTGTTGCTGTTAAAATTCAGATACGTTTTCAGAGCATTAAAATGTAACAACATAGTCAATTTCACAGTTTTATTGTTGTATCAGAAATATTCTTCTCAGTCACTAATTCCTAAATTGAGTTCAACTGCAGTGCTCTAGACCCTCTAGAAAAACGCGATTCTGCGATCGCAGAATTTACCGCATAATCAGCAAAATGGCGCAGATTTTTAAAAGGCCGCATATTTATCAAAAGGCCGCATAATCCCCGCATTTTTCCACACAAAGTTGAGAAGAAAAAAAAGGTAACTCGTCTTGACGTGAAGTAGTGATGATGATGACGTGACGTCATTAGCTCGCGCATCACAGAAGGTAAACAACACCGTAGAGTGAACGTGTGAAACTCACACGAGAGAGAAAACACCAAGATGAAAGAATCTGATCCATCTCATTTACCGACGAACATTTCTGCTAAAGACCGGGCAAAGCAGTACCCCGATGTCTTTCACGAAAGTGGGGGGAAACTATTCTGCACCCCGTGCAACTGTGTG
>NW_011354870.1:12002-12779 GCF_000735185.1 Notothenia coriiceps
TATATAAAAAAAAAAAAAAGATTTTAGTCATATTTTTCATTAGTTTTACCAACAATTATTTGATTTAATTGTATTTAAAGTGACATTTCAAAATAAATAAATGATTTGCCTTGCCTGTTCAGTTTCTGTTGGAATGTGAAGGGTTAAACGAAAGAATCTCGCCTGGCCCTCTCTGCGAGTTACTGTCCTGCTGTAAATTCACAGAGGGCCCGCTATAGTAACTCAATGAGAGAGTAATGTCAAATGACAGTACAATTGACCAATCATATCTTCCCTCTAATTGGGCTTTATTTTCGCGGACTTTATGATAAGTTCCGCCCGCTGTGAAGTTTATGCATGTGTATAAAGTGGTGCAGTGACGCGTCCTAAAACCCGGGAGTGAGCTGCGCTCGGGTTCCCTCGACAGAAAGCATTGGGATTTCTCGATAGAGTTTTGGAAAATAGCTGGAAATAAGGTCTGTGGAACGAACCTGTTAGATAAATGCACGTTTTGTTCAGCCTGATAATATCATAGACTGTTTATATAAATGGACGTAAATGTAGGGTCCGTGACGTCACCCATAGGATTCTGCAGAGTTGCAGAGAAGCCCTTAGTAGGCGGAGTCGGCCACTAACGGCTCGACACTGACGTAAGAGTTCAACTCCCGCCTACTCCAGCCTGCTCCAAATAAGGACAAAGAGGCGGAGCCGAGGCGGGACCTCCTGCCACCGAGCTGAAAGTTCCAGAGCTAGCTGAAGCTACCAAGCTAAGCTAACATGCTCCCCATCTGCACACTG
>NW_011354871.1:0-4206 GCF_000735185.1 Notothenia coriiceps
TGTTTCTACGGTTTTAATTTGTTCTGCCAGATCTGGCCCCACATTTACAAAGAATTTATTAAAACCATTAACCACATCTTCTGTATTATTAATAACATTATTTTTGTCCACAAAAGACTCAGGGTAACCAGAGCTTTTTGCTCCATTTTTAATGACACTATTTAATACTTTCCATAAAACTTTCATATTATTCTTATTATTCTCTAATATTTTATTATAGTATTCTTTTTTACATATCCTCAGAATATGGGTTAATTTATTCTTATATCTTTTATACATTTTTTCCGCTTCTGAAGTTCTATATTTTATGAATTGTCTATATAGTGTATTTTTATTTTTGCAGGCATTTTTTAGGCCATTAGTGATCCATGCACTGTGAGTTTGTTTGTGTCTCTCTCTGCATTGTTTCACAGGACAGTTTTTGTCATAAAGTGATACAAAAATGTTTAGAAATTCATCATAGGCCTTGTCAATATCGTCTCTCTCATATACTACCCTCCAATTCTGATTTAGTAAGTCATTCTTAAATGCAATTATGTTATCTTCAGTTCTCAATCTTTTGTATTTGAAATGGCTGGCGACTTTAGGTTTCTTAGAACTGCAGTGATAGTTCATTATACAGTTTATATTGACACCATAATAAAGAGTTTATAGTAATATGATCTTATGTAAGAATACATTTAGACAGTAGTGAGTTGTCTGAACCCTAACAATCACATGACAAAAACTTAGCAAGACTTTTTACACAGAGTCGAGAACAGAGGCCAACAGAGGTTGTTGGAATAGGCTTTAAAATGTAAAATAGTTTTACATGTTTATCAGATTACTTGTATTATTCATCTCAATTATGGGCTCTTTGAACATGTTGTGAATGCAACTCCCATGTTTGCCCCTATATTAGAAAGTCAACTTGTTTTTGTCAGTATAACTGCAATATGCTGCAACAAATACATTCCTGAATCCTCCCTACTCCTTGTCCTGGATATGCTGTTTCCATAGAAGTGCAGGACTTATATATTGCGGTGAGAAACAAGGCCACAGTGAATCAAATGTGAAAGGAGAAAGAAGCAGCCTGTAACCACTTGAGGTTCAGAGGGTTAATGATCTACTGTAGCACCCCTCGGAGTCATTATGGACCTTAGTACATTTGACTCGATCGACTTGGCAAATGGAACTGCAGTCACAGCGAGCTGAGGCTTTTGTTTCATGCATTATGGGCGAGTATGCCCACATAAAAGCCAGCAAACAACAACAAAAAAAACTGCCTTACAGACATCAAGTGTCAGGTGCCATTATTTCCCCAACTTAGAGGAGATATATGTTCTATTTGGCCATTTAAAGCTTTTATATGGTTGAATTATTGATATATTGATGTAATTGGTCAACTGAACGGTTTGTTCCGGACTATCATCGAGGAACATCTCTGACCTTTCAATCCTTTATGAGCCTAATTACGGCATGAGATCCTCAGGCAGGGTGCAGTTTGTAAATTCAGCCTGACAATGACGATTAATTAGGCTTCAATGTATCAGTGGAGAACAATGCCCAAGGATATCGAGCCTGCTTCCACACTCACTTCTTTTAAATGACTCCTGAAAACAGTCATTGATGTGCATTATCGCAGGTGGAGGGAGCCATTGTTCACATTGGGCGAGAGGGGATGTATAGATGATTTAACATACTACCACAGAGCTCAGACATGCACAGACATACATTCATACTCAAATTCAGGCAATACAATCAAATTAGCCTTTTCTGCAGTGTAGCAAAATGTAGAGTCAGCAACACTGACACTGTTTGTTTTTTTGTGGCCAATTTTTTACTTAGTTTTTCCATTTTGTATGGTGGATATGTACCATAAAGGAGGTTAGAATGAACTTAGAGAGCAGACACCCCATAATGAAATGTCAACATCATGAGATTGTGTCAGGATTTTAAACATGAAGGAAAAGGAAATGTCTTCAAGTGTCCGCTATGTAGAGAGGGGTTTCAGGGCCTTGGACAGCGACCTTTACAGTGAGAGAGGAACTCCTATGAGAGGTCATTAGAGTCCAGCTACATCATCTGTCAGCTGCCTTGGATGTGAACTTCACCTTTCTTGTGAAGGTACACATAAGGACTACGTTCTTAGCGGAATTTCTCACAATTACTAGAAAAGTAAAGAACTAATTCTATCTATGTGTCTCAAAGGGGACTTCTATTCATTTTGAATCCCAAAGTCCATGAATTTGGAAACATAATTTAAACAGGACTGACAGAGATATCCTGACCCTTAGACTTCAATTTTGCTTAAACACTTAACATAAGCGTCGGCTCTGGAACCTTACTTCTGGATAGGGGTTGGACTCTATTCTTCTCCGGAGTTGCTCAAGGTGTGAGGCGCCGGGCGGGTGTGGGGATACTCACAAGTCCCCGGTTGGGTGCTTCGTTGTTGGAGTCTACCCCAGTGGACGAGAGGGTTGCCTCCCTACGCCTGCGGGTTATGGGGGGGAAAACTCTGACTGTTGTGTGTGCTTATGCACCCAACAGCAGTTCAGAGTATACGGCCTTCTTGGAGACCCTGGAAAGAGTCCTGTATGGGGCTCCTGAAGGGGACTCTTTAATCTTGCTGGGAGACTTCAACGCACATGTGGGCAATGATGGAGACACTTGGAGGGGAGTGATTGGGAGGAACGGCCCCCCTGATCTGAACCGGAGTGGTGGTTTGTTACTGGACTTCTGTGCTAGTCATGGATTGGCCATAACAAACACCATGTTCGAACATAAGGATGCTCATAAGTGTACGTGGTACCAGAGCACCCTAGGCAGAAGGTCCATGATCGATTTCGTTATCGTATCATCGGACCTGAGGCCGTATGTTTTGGACACTCGGGTAAAGAGAGGGGCGGAGTTGTCAACTGATCACCATCTGGTGGTGAGTTGGGTCGACGAGAGGCTAAACCCCCTCATGTCTCTAACCTACGGGGACTCATCTCTGGGGTAGTTGGTATAAAGGGCGTCGTGGAGGGTGTCACTGAGGACCCTTTGGGCCAGGGGGTATGCGGAAGAGGTTCAGATGTTTTGTGTACATCTGACCTATTCGCATGAGGGTCCCGGGGGGAGGTCCTTGAACGCTTCTCATTTTTCGACTTAGGCAGGGGGGCAAGGTGCGGTCTCCTGCCTTAAGGCGTAACAAGGAGGAGTAGACTCACAAGCTGTTAGCCGGACCTGGGAGGAAAAAGAACATGGAATTCTCATTTTGAAAAGGGTCCTCCGACCTCATTCACACTAACGGGAGACATTAACCGTGTGTGGGAGACTATGGGAAAAAATTTTATTCCCCTTGGTGGTGGGCCAGGCGGTGAGAAGCCATGACAAAGCTGAAGGTGCGTTGCAACTACTCTGCACAGTTGGTACTGTCTAGGGAGTTGTGGTCTCGGAAGTCGTAAAGACCCGTCTAGAGTAGGTCGGGGCCCCGAACGGTGACAACTTTCAACTAAAACTGCTGGAGTCACTGGAGGGGGCCCTCTAACCACAGCTATGGCGGCAGATGAGGCTTCGAGACCGGAGATTGTATCTCCCGCCCTCCAAAGCCCAAAGTCTCAAAAGGGGAGTTTCACGAGGAAGGTTTGCGAGATTGTGGGTAGGTCAACTCCAGTTGTTGTAGGGTTAGATGACCATGTGTCGAACCTACCAAGGGACGGAAGGGGGAGGACTCCACAGCCTGTCAAAAGGTCTTGTTGAAACCACGGCGGCTTTTCCGAAAAAGGTACAGAAAAGGGCTTGAAGAGGGTGTGGGCGACGAAACCGGAGCCCGGTGCCGAACTCCGACGACCGGGAAAGCCGGACAGCCATTGGAACGTTTGACGGGAAGCCCTCAGGGGGTCCTATTTGTTTAGGGGAACTTCAAGGGAAGAAGTCACCCTGCCGAAGGAACTGGTGGCCACAGGTGGTCCTTCCCAAGCTACCCCAATGGCTTGGGCGACTCCGGGTGGGATCCTGGAACTCTGGTGTCGAGGGCGGGCGCCGAAGCCGTTATCTCCGAAACTTGTTTTTTTTGTTGTGGCTGGTGAGACCAAGTTACAGGGTTGGGATGGTGTCTTACGGGGCTTTTCGAGGGCGGCCTCCACACTCAACTTCCGAGGACTTGAACCCCGAGGAGTGTCTGCAAGGGTCAAGTGGCTTGATGTGAAAACCCCGAATGGTCCAGGATAGGTCTCCGAAGGG
>NW_011354871.1:5565-9004 GCF_000735185.1 Notothenia coriiceps
CTGTTAGTACTCCCCTCCGGGCTATGCAGGAGTATACCTCCTCTCCTGGTCGCGCTCATCTCCGTCCTACCTCTTTAACGTCTAGTTCTCTGACGGCTCCGGATATTTACTGAAACTAAAACTACAAATTTGATCCCCCGATGTTTACTACGTCGGGGTCCCGGACTACCGTCCAATCTCCGCCCGAACCCCCCCGTGAACCCGAGTGTCTGGAGCGCGTCCGTGGGCACGGTGTGTCTCTAGCGCGGCCGCCTCTTCCGTATCACAAGTTTTCACTGTTATATTAGTGTCTCGAGCTACCACCAGTTACGAGCAAACGGTCTTCTCAAGCGCCTTTGTGCTTGTAGTCATAAGTTATTACCTCTTTACGTGGCAACTAGTTGAAGGACATTGAGACTCAAGACAACGAGGTTAATGCAATCCTCCACCACCAAGCTTCAGGTATCCCTAACCTAAGCCCGTTGACCATCCAAGGTGGTCACAGTTCAGGGCCGTTCTGGTTCACGATGGCCTCCACAGACATGACACATTACTTTTACCTTTCACTTTTTTTCTTGAGGTATTTCCATGAATTCTTTTCATCAATATGACGTTCCCCTATCGCAACACTTAAATGAGGTTCCACCTTGTATTTCAGAACTAATTCTCAAGTAATATCAAAGTGTAGTAAGTAAAGTGTCAGACATTTCATTGTTTCCATAATTTATGTACATTACCTGCATCTTCAGTGTACGTCGAAGGACTTGACATCTCCTCTTCTAATGTCTATCTCTGTTTCCCAACCTCTCTATGAATGGTGCACAGGGAGTTATATTCCATGTCATGAACTCATTCTCAGATGATGATGGTGGGTGACGTCCATAGGCAAAACTGACCAGACGATCGTCCAGTGGTATTAGGTGTGGTATGTCGATTTTACTTAGTGGACACGTCTAAGACACAGAGATTACATCAAGGAAGGGGGATTTTTATCTGTTTTTCTTGGGCACCTGTTGTCTTTGTTGCCAATTCATGGCCTGCTATTCGTTTCGATGAACAGAACGAAAGGTAACCCGGATTAATTAAAGTGGTCACCGTGTCCCAGGTAGACCGGTTATGTGTCGTGAAACAAGTACAAACGTTGCAGGTATAGTCTTATCTTTTACTATTAAGCGCTAAGAAATAGAACGCAATAAGTAATCGCTCTTTCGACATCTACCAAAGCAATGTCTGATCTTTGTTAATTAAGATGGTTAGGAACAACTCTATCGCGCCTAACGCCCCTGGCTCCCCTCCACGTAGCAAGTCCTCGTCGTCCTCTCCATCTCCTCCAACAGATAATGTCCCTCCTGTCTGTTTTTCCTCTCCCGCTACTCCATCGCTATCAGAACCAGACGGCCTACTTGTCTCCGAGGGCCCGCGGCCGGCACCGCTACCGCTCGGTACAGAACTCATCTGTCCTTCCTCCTCATCCTGACCTACAGGTTTAAAATAACCTGTAAGCTTCGGCATTTTTTGTAACAGCTGCTTGTCTCGAAACTCCTTTTCCCTCAACAATTTCCTTTTCCGAGCGCCACTCAAACTTTTTCTTCACTCAATCACTCGCAATTTGAATAAGTCACATGTGAAACATATTCTCATTCTGACGTGTGTGTGTTTGTGTATATTTGCGTTTGTGTGTATTGTATTTGTTTCCCGGGGAAAACACTCACGAGAAACACCGGCTGTGACGTCAAGTTACTCCGTTCTCCGCTTGTAATTATGCCGTCACAAACTTCAAAGCTGTATTTATCATCTGAATTTGCAGAAACAAGTTTAATATTCTGAAAGCCAAGACTTTGTTTTTTTTAAATCAGATGAAAACAAACTGTAACGGACCTTGCCGTATTATCTATGATTACTATACTACTATACGTCTTACATTAATAATTTCAGTGGAGGGAGGGGGGGCGGCGCTGTGGAACAGCAGAGTGGCGAGGGAGAGCTGTTGTCTTCCCTTTAAAGCTTCAAAAATGTATTTATCGTGTGATTTTGGAAATGAAAGTTTCATATTCTGAAAGCCAAGACTTTGTTTATTTAACATTTCTTTTAAAAACACCCGAAATAAAAAAATAAAAAAATAGAATTTTTTTTTTTTTTTTTTTTTTATTGGCTCATGATAGGCCCCCGATCTCCCTAGGCCCCTGGGCTTCAGCCCGGTTCAGCCCGTGCATTTAAGGCGGGGCCCTGGCCATAGACGAGATCTCCGCCGATCCGTTTTTCGAAGGGAGAATGTATGCTCAATCATACTGTCGATGTTGGCATTTAGCTGAAAGCACTTTCTTTGACTGCCGTTGTCAAACAAATGCGTCACCTTTGATTTGTACGAGAAGACAAACAATGTTCCTTTCAATTCTCAGTCACGCGCCTGCAAATAGCGCTGCATCCCCACTTAGACACCACTTAGTAATTTACTCATATAAGCACTGCGTTCGAATTTCTTTCAAGCATGTCAACCTTTTATTCCGCTCAACACATACGGCAGACGGGCCGCTCTCAGAAACGTTCAACGGTAAGTGATATACACTGACATGAATCATTATGGATAATATGTCCAGCAAAACATGCGCTTTGTGTCGCGTTTATCGCACAGTCAGATTATGGATACCATTAGCTCTGACCAATACAGTTCAACGTCTGTACTGGTGATTTACATTTTCTCACAGACATGCTGCCTCAGCTGCCTGCTGCACTGAAGATCGGTTCTCTGTGGATCGACTCTGTCTGAAGTCTGTTTAGCTAATGCAGCGCAGCCACACCATCTGGGTCCTCTTTCTGTAAAGCCTGCATCTCATCAACACTACAATTGCTCACGGGTCTCAGGGTTCCACAACTGCAACATTCTATGGTTCTACATAAAACGGTCTAAGGCTGCGCGTGACTGTGTTCTTCTCTAAGATGGCTGCTCCAGTTCAGTGTATCAGCGTACAGCAGCTGTCGCCGCCAGTGCAACACGTTGGTGAACAGGGTTGAGTTCCTTTTGTTATTTGTCATAATAGTTTTCCACATAAAGAAAAAGCAAGAAGGGCCAGTAGTGTTCGAGTTTTAGGTTAACTCATTAAGAGGGCCTTCATTGACTAAGTTCCTCAAATAGCCTGCACTATAGACGCTCTATAGCTCAATAGTCTATACATGCTATTCTTCTTTATTGAACATAACTTATGCTTAATGGGCAAATTGCCCAACAAATGCAAGTTAGTCTCTACAGTTTCTGTGTGCTTGGACCACCGTACTATACATTTCTAACATAAACGTGTCCGGGTTCACACATGCAGGGCACTCGACGTATTAGTGACAAAATGCTCATTACACTTTTCGGATTTTATTAAATGTACAAATGACATGTCTGTGAACTGCTGTTTCATTTTTTCTTCATTCTTTGACATGACAAGGATGTGCTAAAGTGACTGGCCACTTATTG
>NW_011354871.1:9041-14035 GCF_000735185.1 Notothenia coriiceps
CCCCCCGGCAGCGCGTCACAGTTTCGCCGCTGACAGAGAGTGTGTGTGTGTGTGTGAGGAGCTCCACGGATTGGTCCATTTGGACCAATGGGTCCATTTGGGTCCATCATGTCACTGTGCCCAGGAAGAAAAAGAGAAATCTCCAACGAGGCGTTCTGGGGCAGCATAGACAGGTCTTTTCTGTGTTAGAGTTGTACTCGCTACAGGGTGTACCTTGAGGGTTTTTGACTGCAGACCGTTTACATGCAGAAAAACCTTCATAAAACACAAGGGGACGGGTAATAACCGCTAATAACCGGAAAAGCATGACATGGGACCTTTAAGGTGCTAACACTGGGAATGACGGTGATTCGACCATAGCTGACGCCTGTCCATGTGTCTAACCCTCATGGTAGTGTTTGGATTGTATATGTAGGAAGCTAGAAAGCCCAGCTTGCTAGCTTTCACTTTGTGAAAGTAAAACAAAGAAAGTTTCTCACCAAAATGTAATGTTGTAAAGGAACAGATGGATTTTGTTGCCAAAAGTTGTTAACACTTAATGTGTATAACAGTATTACTGCCACAGCTGACACCTCTCCATTTTGGGACTGGATTAAGCATAGCTTTTCACTGTTATGTTTTGTTATTTAACAAGCAAGCTTCTGACTTTATTAAATGTTTTGTTTCTTTTCATTTAAGTTTGTTGTAGCTTATCTCTTCTTATTTCTTCTTTTAGTTCTACTCCTTGGTGAAATGTTTTCACTGAAAATATGTTTGTTGAATGTTGCTTCTCATATCCCTAATGAGCTTTGTTGTAGAAAACAGTATACAATTCCTCAGTGAATAGTGTAAATCCTAGCAAAAGCGGCTCTCAAATATGCCAAGAGGCTTGAAGCTGAGACTAAGTTTCAGGAAATATGTCCCAAAATGCCTTTTAAAAGTATTCACAATCAACAGTCACCTTGATATTTTGACACACAAAAAGTGTATGAATTAAAATCTCTCTTGGTACATGTGGAATAAACTGGCAGAAGAAAGTAGGAAGCTTTTTCTTTCACTCCTCACTTTGCATTCCAAAACACATGTGATTACTCTCGAATTAAACATACACCAGTGAGCTCTTCCATAGATCCAACAGGCTATGCCTGGCAGACAAATCCCAGTCTAGAGATATGTGTTTTTTCCCCCCAAGGCTTAGTTTATTCATTCATAACTCCTTGAACCTCAATTAGACATCTGCTGACTGTTTGAGAGCACATAAACCACTCTAAAGGGGCCAGATTGTATGAAATATTGGAATAAATGCACAGTGCAACTATCCTTGATGTCTCCCTTTCACTGTGGAACAATGAAAAATAAAAAGCTGCATGGGTTCGGTGCTCCAAACCGCGTGTAGAGGTGAAGAATTCCAAGAACAGTTTTAATAGCCTAGATAGAGACTATTTTTACTTCCTATTGTCTGCCTTACTGTCTGTCTGTAGGCAAGTTATACCAAAGCAAACCTTCTCTTATAAATAGGCTATAATTCAGTCTCTTTGTCTCGAATCCCATGTCTCCGTGTTAAGGCGGGAAAGTTTTGGCAAAAAAAATGTTTCATGCACTTTTACATTTGTTAAGAATGGCTGAACTGAAATGGCAGAAAATGAATCTTATACATTTCTCCACTAAACAGAAAAGGTTAAAAGTATCATTGTTGAACAAGCACTCAGAATCATATTTCTTCATGAAATATGATTCTCAGAGGTCTTTGGTCTTTATCCAAAAGTACTAGATCGCAAAATACTTATTTCAAAGGTACAGTTGAAAATCTATAACAGATAATTTGTGATAAATTCCACGCCATGTATTCTGCCCAGGAGACAGCAGGTGCATTCAAGGTGTTTATCTTTATTGTAAAACTGAAATACCATTTTTTTTGCCGATCCTCTTAAAGGTGCAGCACTGACTGTGTGAATGGAAACAATTGTGTGGAAATTGATTTAGGATACAATCAATATGTCCTTCCCTCTGTGGAGGAAACCACAGGGGGTGCAACCATTTTGTATTAGTTGTGAAGGTATTTGATACCAAGGATTAGGACAAATTCAAATCTAATCTAAAAATGGCACTGAATGAAAATCCAGATTATTTCTGAAGTGAATATGGTTATCGAAAAGGAAGGTGAATGTCTATAACAAATGTCCTATCAATAGTTGTGACCATTTGACTTGAAAACACATGGGAACCTCATGGTAGGACAAGAGAGCATCACCAAATCATTGTGCTATCATCTTCTAATTTAATTGTTAATCCTACACAAAAGTGGTTAGCCAACCAGAGACCAGATGTTCCATTCCCAGAGTCAAACCACTAGCTTGTGTAAAAACGATAAGGCAAAGGTTTAATTTCCTCCTTTTTCGTCCTTAGGCAGAACTCTCGAAATGCAATGTAGTCAAAGAAATGCTCTTTGACTTTTTCATTCCCTGACTGCTTGGACTTAACGCCTTCCCTTAGAATTACCACAACTCAACATGTATACCCTTAGGATCTGAACATGAAACAGAGTAAGAGCGGAGAAATAAACCTTCTTTAGGTGAACAAAATGTCATCATATTTGCTTTCTTTTTAAAAACATTTCATGGATACAGAAAAGCTCCTTCTGATTTTGTTCATGTTTGTAAGGCATTATTATAATCTTTATTTCATAAAACAATAAAACTGAAAACTAATGTCAATTGGTTGCATGCTTAATGAAATTCATGCAATAACAAAGAAAGATATAAGGAGCTATACATGGCTCAGGTATTCATAGAAACACCCAAGAGCTGCTACCTGATCAAAAGCATGAAAAGATAGTACTTCTCCTGTTGAATTCATTGATGTTGCACCCTTCATACATTTCTGAGATATTTTCCCAAATATCTATGAAAAGAGGTAGCCCAGGCTTTGTGACAGAGCACAAATGATCACAACATTCAGAAAAAATATGTTTAAGGAGGAAAAGAACAATCTTGAGTCTTTTGTATGTCAAGATGAGCAGAGAGCTAACACCTGAGGTCCATGTCTAATGAAAGGCTCACATATGGTACCTTTTGTGTGGTTGCTGACGTGATCTGTTGACCATGATACACGGACAGCAGGAAATACGTAGAATGCCAAACTCTGACTGTGATGAAAAATACCCAGATGTTTCCAGAAAGCCAAAACTACTATGTGTACTGTGGAGATTTAAAAATAAATTGATAGGAACTAATGAACTGGTTGACATATTCAAAGTTATGCAAGAGAACAGAATGACATCCCATTTTTTGTAGATGTGCTCTTTATTATCATGCTCACATGCTAGCAAATGTCTGCTAAATATGGAGCTGTTAGCATGCTCTTTTATCCTAACCCTAACCCAAGTTAATTGTATGTATGCATTATTTTAAATTTAAAAAAAACATTAACATATGCTGTAATATTTCATCTACTCTTATTCAACTAAGATGGACATGCTTAGGCAATCATAACCCATCATCATGGCTGGCTGTGGTATACAGAAGTAAAGAAAACACATAAGAGACCGTGCATACCTTGATATACTCCCATTTTCCCTCAAATATTTTAATGTAATTTAATGTCAGATTTCAATTTTGTTGTTCCTCCAAAAAACCTCCCATAGTTCCCCTGAATCTCAAAGCAAATAAACATTGTTTTTAGTTTGAAAGATCAGCCAGCTTTTTTTCATCACACTTCTTTGTTTTGCATATTTTTCAATAAAGCCAGGAGACTGAAACATGGCAGATTTAATTAAAAGTGAATGGGGTGGCAGAATATTAATAATGCAAGCTGTCAGCTGTCAGTCAGTGCCACTCAGCCATGTGCTTAAAGTTATTACATTTAAGAAAGGCAAATCAAACCTTTATGTGAATGAGGACTTTTCCTTCATATTTAATTTGGTTAAGATTTTGATGGATTTGCTTTGATCGATGATAGCTTTGCATTTATCTATTATTATATTTCTTCCATCAATTGATCCATGAACCATTCATCCATCAATATAATATTCTTCTACTGTTGTGTCCGGTCAAAAGTGTTGAGTTCAGCCAAGTTTCATGTTTTTGTTTAAAGAGCATCTTGCAGGTTTTAGTTTTTTTCTACATTTATGCTTAAACTTGCTTGAAAATTACAATTAAAAAAGTGAATGTAGGATTTGATATGTTTTACGAGACATAAGGGCAGGAATTCAGAGGGAAAGGAGCAATTTTGAGCTCTGCTCTTAAAAACGGCTTTTTTTTAAGGTCATACGTCAAATGTGTCATATTACATAACAAAGGGAAAACATCTCCGCTCTCTGACCGCGGGTATAGTTAGTAGTTGCGTTGAGTTGAGCGGTTGTGTTTTAGTGAGTTGATATTTTTCGGTAGTTTTACATTGTATTTCACAATTTGTAATCATGGTGCAGTATTGTGTTTGTGCAGGTTGCACAAATACCAGCCTGTCAGGACATCGAGTCCACAGTAAAAAGGACCGGAGCTAGCATTCGTTCCTGGGTGCATTGTGCATCCACATCCCTGCAGCACATACTCTCCACAGCTTTATCAGGAAACCGTATTACTTCTCTCTCCCCCCCCCTTCTCTGCTCTCTCTCTCTCTCCCTCCGGTACACGGCACCGTAAGACGTAGTGTGGAGTTGCATTAGGTAACGCTGTGGTGGCTGTACTGCTCCAGCCGTCTCCTTTGTGTGTTGTTTCCCCCTGTCTGTGTTGTTTGTGTGTGTGTGGTGGCTGTCACTCCTGGCTCCCGGCTCAACCTCCACTCACCTGCTGCAATCAGCTGTGCGCCCTCCCCAACTTCAAACCTGCTTTCCATCAAGCCATTTACAACGGCATATCAACGGAGGCTCCACAACCTTTCTCCGCCAGATCTTCAAGTATCAGCCGTATCTCGCGTCTCTCCTCCGGTACACAGAACAGTAGTGTGGAGTTGCATTAGGTAACGCGAGATACGGCTGATACTTGCGCATTAGTTTCTGTTATAGATCAGTATCAACA
>NW_011354872.1:0-1555 GCF_000735185.1 Notothenia coriiceps
CACTAAAAAATTCCACGCGGTCCGCGCTCACATTATGCTGGGCCCACGTGCCTTAGCACCGCTGCTATGACTCCATCCTAGGGGAAACACTGAGGTGAGAGACAGACAGGTTACAGGCGAGGGACAGTCAGACAGACAGAAATACAGACACAGTCAGTCAGACAGACAGAAATACAGACACAGTCAGTCAGACAGACAGGTGAGAGACAGTCAAACAGACAGACAGGTGAGGGACAGGTGTCTCACGGGGCTTGGGTCCTGGTGGTGTATTCTCTGAACTCTGAGTCGTGGATGGTGAAGTACGGCCGGAAATCACAGCAGAACCTCAGAGGACTGATCATACTGAGGAGAGACGTGTATATATACACTGTAATATATACTGTATACAATATATACACTCTTATATATGCTATTTTATCTACAGTAAAAAATATAGGGTATATATATATTTATGCACTGTATATATGTATACAGTGCATATTAACAGTAGGCCTATGTACAGTAAATATATGCCCCTATATTTACTGTATGTACAGTAAATATAGGTATATGTAAATACTGTAAATACCTGATGAGAGCCAGCACGGTTTCCGAGGAGACGGTGGGAGACGGTGCCATGACAACCAGCGGTTCCCCTAGCAACAGCAGCTCCCACAACACCTGCAGGTGAACCAGCACCGGCTGGAAACACCTGGATAGAATATCATATCATATAATCAGGGTATATGCAAGAATCCTGAAATACCTTTTCTAAGACCCTTTCCATACATTTTAAGACCTCATCGCCACTTCGAGTTCTAACCGGTTACAACATTTACTATATACATCATGGGTCGGTAATAGGCGGCCCGCGGGCCCTTGGTGGCTCACCAGCAATAATATTTGGCCCTGAAACGTATTTTTAGAATAAAAATAAAAGATTCTTTTGAGATTCTTTTTTTTTTTACAATATCGGACCGACAGTGGCACATGTCGGTTATAATGTCCGAATAGAGAATCTACCTACACCTGAAGAATGCTTATTGTACTTGTATCCATGTTGAGAGTGAATGACACACAGGTACCATCTGGCAGCGGGGTGCACTGACGCTGATAGTGGATCAATAGGTGGACAGCGCGTGGTGCTGAAATAGCCAACATGCGGTTTGTGGCTTGAAAAAAATAACACCAGCTCACTACATCATTCAAACGTAATGTTTACTTATATGTGAACAGTAACAAAGTTCAGTCAAAACATTGACAACAAAATCGGAGAAGCCGTTCATGGAGGGCGAGGGGTGGTGGTGTATATGCTGCCACCCCAGCTGGCAGCTTTGTTTTGAAAGAAAAGTTGATTGAAAACGCACTAAAGCTTTGGCTCATCGGACATTTATGAGAGAAAATGTGATGTCATTTGAACAGGACGGCGCGAAACGAGAAGCATTCAGTCTACAATGACAGAGAAGAGACTGTCAGTGTGGCTGTACTCATCGTTGATTCCAAACGCACTAAAGCTTTGGATCTTAATCAGCTTGTGAGCAGGGCCAACAGAACGGCACCACGGCTCCAACCCCCC
>NW_011354873.1:0-5033 GCF_000735185.1 Notothenia coriiceps
CACAGACAGCAGTTAGTAAGATTGATTTCAGTAGCCACTTGTCTGGAAATACCGAAGACTAGAAACTGTTTTGAAAACTTTTGTCACGTTGACAAAAGTTTTCAAAACAGTTTCTAGTCTTCGGTATTTCCAGACAAGTGGCTACTGAAATCAATCTTACTAACTGCTGTCTGTGNGGTTACTATAGGCACTGGTTGTGTTGAGTGTGATTCGACATTAGGGAGCGTTTTCTTTCAGGCATTTAACAGCGCGCTGTTGATAAAGAGTGTGGGTGGGGGGGGGGGTAGATAGAGAGAGAGAGAGATTAGGAGAGATGACGCTGGTGAGTCGATGTCTTGCAGTGATGAGATGAGGACGGGGCGAGGTGGTGGTGTGGCTCACGCACATCGTTTGCATAGCTCGGTGGCCTCCAATGGGCATAACAAGACAGAGCAGGGTGTACGGGACTGAAAATGCAGCAGTGATGACCACACACTACATCACAATTCACGTACACCACACATCACACACACTATCATCACTACATCAACACACCACACACACACACACACACATTCCACACACACACACACACACACACACACACAACACCACTTATCACACACACACACACACACACACACACACACACCACACACACACACACACACACCACACCAAAATCAACAAACACACAACACATCAGCACCACACACACCAACACACACACACCCAGCGGAAAGACGATGTGAAGCACTGTCTATGTTCACACTGCGCAGCTTTTGGACCAAATCATACAACATTGCCCAAGATCAACATCCATATTTGAACAGAGACACATTCACAGTCATCAGGCTATCACATGGTACACATTATGAGCAACCAATTCAACCCACTGCATGTTGCTCGCCAGGGAGGTAGCCACTAAATTGGCCTGGATATGTTCAGTCATACTCCCAAAAAAAAAATCCCTTGGGGCCTAACTGGATAAAACCGGGGCCTGTCCCTTCCTCCCCCTGGCAGCACAACATGCAGTGGGTTGAAATTGGTTGCTCATAATGTGTCATGTGATAGCCGCCTGGCGATGGGTGTGAATGTGTCTCTGTTCAAATATTGGATGTGATCTTGGGCAAATGTGGTATGATTCTGGTCCAAAAGCTGCCAGTTGTAACATAGACAGAGTGCTTATCTTCCGCTGGGGGTGTGGTGTGTGTGTGTTGTGTGTGTGTGTGTGTGTGTGTGTGTGTGTGTGTGTTGTCGTGTGTGTGGTGTGGTGTGTGTGTGGTGTGTGTGTGTGTGTGGTGTGTGTGTGGTGTTGTGTGTGTGTGTGTGTTGTGTGTGTGGTGTGTGTGTGTGTGTGTGTGTGTGTGTGTGGTGTGTGTGTGTGTGTGTGTGTGGTGTGTGTGTGTGTGTGTGTGTGTGTGGTGGTCATCACTCTCATTCAGATTCCCTACCACACTGCTCTGTCTCTGGTTTATTGCCCATTGGAGGCCACCGAGCTATGCGAACGATTGCGTGAGCCCACCACCACCCTCGCGTCCTCATCTCATCCTGCAAGACACGCTCAACCAGCGTCATCTCTTCTCTATCGTATCTCTCTCTCTACTCTATCTCCCCCCCCCACACTCCTTTAGTCAGAGCAGGAGGCGCTGTTAAATTGCCTGAAAGAAAACGCTCCCTAATGTCGAAATCACACTCAACACAACAGTGCCATATATAACCGGTGGTGGTGGAAGGCGGAAAAGACGTTGGGACATAACACGTTTTTTTCTCTCTCTCTCTCTCTCTCTCTCTCTCCTGGCACTGCAGTGGCTCACCTCACGATGGAAAGGTGGTAATGCCATTGTGTATCAGGGAAAAAGTAAAGATTGTGCTGCCATCCTAGGTAATCCCTCTGCCATCCAGGGCAACATCACGCAATCTAGATGAAACCACCTGTTTTCTCGCATCCTGCAGCATACAGTCTGTATGTGGAATTCAACGGAAACATTGCACATCCACCTCTATTGATCGGTCCAAATGGAGATTAATCATAACGCAATTGGAACATATAAGTTTATACTATGATGTTCAATAATTCCCCAACTTGATTGTAAACTAAATGACGTCCGTAATTGTGCAAAATAAGATATTTATTTTATCAGTAGGATAGTCCTGTACAAGAAGTGGATGTCCCAACAAATCCACTTTGAAACACGTTTCATGTATGGTATCAACATCACGAATGCAGTCTACATTCATAGCAAATCAAACTAATTACCACAGGACGTCAACAAAATATCCAGCAATGTTGTGATTGAAGCAGAGCAGCGCACATCGAGACTAAAGCCCTTAATCCGTTTCCTGAGAGACGCAGAGAGCCCTATTGTGGCCGTGAATTAGAGGGGGGAAAGCGCAGTAACTCACCAATGTGGATGATTGAATCCGAGAGCGCCGACTTCCACTCCTGGCTCCAAACAAGGGCAACAAGCAGTATAGCAGTGATAACTTTCATGTTGTCCAGAAATATTTCATCCAAAACCAGAAAAAACGACAGATCTCTGAGTGAGAGCGAACAGAGTTAAAATCCCGAAAACCGAAGCTTTTTTTTAGTCCGTCTGTAGGGCGGTCAAGGAAATTCCCTGTAATGTCTTCCTTGATATATTATTCTCTTGACGTGCGAGCGTGATGCTTGTCTGCAGAGGAAAATAAGTGGAGATTCCCGGGTAGTCTCAGTCTGGCACCCTGTTGAAATTCCTACAAACATTAGATCATATTCTGGGCGAGCGGAGAGACGCTGAGCCGCAGAGAAAACACACCGTATCCAAACGTCGCCGGTTTAAAACACGAACTGAGGGACTGCAAGATGTTGCCGTTCGTTTAAATGACAGTTATAATTCAAAAATATGAATGAAAGCCTAGTTGTGTTGTTGAAAAAGCGGGTTCTGTTTTAATGACCCGTGATTCCCAGCCGTTCAGACTTGGCGTCGCAGTTTCCCCCCTGCACCAATCACCAAACCACCAGCAGCAGCAGCAGCAGCAGCAGCCTCAGCGGACCAAGCCAACGGCCAAAACTTCCATTTTGCCCAGGGGCTTTCTATTTTTCATCCACTTGGCCCCTGTTTAAATATAACCAACGCCAGAACACACAGGCGAACCCAGCGACTATTGTTGAAGGGGAAGTAAATACCAAATGATGAAAAGCCTTGTCACATGGCATTACCACCGAGAGGTACCATATTCCGTAATTGTCTATAGTTTCCTGTAGAGATGAGAGAGAGGCCGGATGATGGGGGTCTTTCACCTACAATGAAGGTGCGCTCCGCTTCTTTTCCGCGTCAGGATTGAAAAAAATGCAGGCTTTCAGGAGACGAAATAACCGAGTATGCGCGCAACGACTTTCCGCCGTCCGCACTCCGTATGCGGGTACTCGCGTCAGCCCCAGAACGCACGGTGGCTTGTGAAGAGGAGGTTTGCCGCGTCCGTGTGGGGGAGAGAGAGAGAAAAAAGAAGTGAGGAAAGGAGGGAAGGACAGAAAGGGGGAGGAGACCCAGGAGAGAGAGAAATAGAGAGAAAGAAGCAGCAACTATAAGCAGCAGCAGCTGTCTGGGTTACCTTGTAGAACTAGAGACGAGATGTGCCCATCAGGGCTGGCAGGGGGTGCGGCGGTGTGCACCAGAGAGACAGACATGAAGAGAGGGGTAATCTGTCAACCTTAGCTCTGCCATGGGCACCGCGAGCATGCCATCGATCTGATATCCTTCTCTCACTTCAACATGAGCTGGGTGCGGGGGTGCCAGCCATGTGTTTAAGGTTATCTTGGTCATTGACCAACTGAGCACTTCAAAAAAGACATTAGTAACTGATGTCCGTCACATTAAGCCTTTTACTGTGGTTTGAGGGGTCATTGTGCTTTCATTCTCCCTATATCTATTTTATTGTCACAGCAATTATTGGGAAAGAAGGCTTCATGTGTCATAAGTTATCCGGCATCTGTCCATCATATACATCCTCTCTCCATCCTGTCAAAACATATTTCCTTCTTCTGCAACTTTCCTCCCATCCCTTTATCCATCTTTTCTATTATCACCACCCGCTTTCATCCATGTATCCGTCCCTGCCTCCCTGAAGGACTGGAGTCCCCAGGGTTCCTCTTAATCTGCCCTCGATTTTGGATTAGGGATTAGGAGTGTTGGGAGCCTCGGGCTACCATTGGATTGACTGTTTTGTACGCATTCAAGGAATGGGAGATTAAATTGACAGCGATACTGATGCTGTGAAAGCTGCTCTCACTTCTCCTATTTGAATTTATTGATTTATTATTAAATGTTTATATAACCACTCACTCATAAAAGGGAACATCTTTTGTGTAGTGAGAAAATAGAGATAGGAAGAAGCAAAGGGAATGTGCACACAAACATATTTGGAAGATAAGATAACATTATTTAATACCAAATGTTTGTGCATGCATCAAAATGACATTTTAGATGTGTAGAAAGGATTTACTACTGCGCTCTGGGAGACAGTATTTCATTTACGACTGAAAGGGTTATTCCTTGTTCCACTTGAGAACAGACATCAACAAAAAGACACGTTTCTGTCTTTGTGTTCTCACCTTGATTAGATTTCTCAGTAAATCCCACTCAGTTTAGGACCTTTCTAGACCTCTAATTAATATGGATATGGAGTTACACATGTTATTCACATGCTGGGCACAAATGCACACATACTCCTCGACACTAATAACTAATGCTGACAAAATTATCGCGTTAACGGCGGTAATTAATTTTTTGAATTAATTGCGTTAAAATATTTAACGCATTTAACGCATGTGCAGAATGGCCCGCCCCATACATCCCACCAGTGGCAACGCTGGGATAGGCTACAACCATACCAAGAAATGGCTTAGCCCCACCTTAGCCCCACCATGAAAAATGATGTTAAAGTAAGCAAAATAGAGTCCGCCAACTCGCGCCGAGTAAATTGCACAGACAGCAGTTAGTAAGATTGATTTCAGTAGCCACTTGTCTGGAAATACCGAAGACTAGAAACTGTTTTGAAAACTTTTGTCACGT
>NW_011354873.1:5078-5394 GCF_000735185.1 Notothenia coriiceps
AAAAGTTTTCAAAACAGTTTCTAGTCTTCGGTATTTCCAGACAAGTGGCTACTGAAATCAATCTTACTAACTGCTGTCTGTGCAATTTACTCGGCGCGAGTTGGCGGACTCTATTTTGCTTACTTTAACATCATTTTTCATGGTGGGGCTAAGGTGGGGCTAAGCCATTTCTTGGTATGGTTGTAGCCTATCCCAGCGTTGCCACTGGTGGGATGTATGGGGCGGGCCATTCTGCACATGCGTTAAATGCGTTAAATATTTTAACGCAATTAATTCAAAAAATTCATTACCGCCGTTAACGCGATAATTTTGTCAG
>NW_011354873.1:8513-24537 GCF_000735185.1 Notothenia coriiceps
GGGGTAGATAGAGAGAGAGAGAGATAGAGAGAGATGACGCTGGTGAGCGTGTCTTGCAGGATGAGATGAGGACGCGAGGTGGTGGTGGGCTCACGCAATCGTTGCATAGCTCGGTGGCCTCCAATGGGCAATAAACCAGAGACAGAGCAGTGTGTAGGGGACTGAATGAGAGTGATGACCACACACACACACACACACACACACACACACACACACACACACACACACACACACACACACACACACACACACACCCCCAGCGGAAAGATAAGCACCTGTCTATGTTACACTGCAGCTTTTGGACCAAATCATACACATTGCCAAGATCACATCCATATTTGAACAGAGACACATTCACACCCATCCAGGCTATCACATGGTACACATTATGAGCAACCAATTCAACCCACTGCATGTTGCTGCCAGGGAGGAAGGACAGGCCCCGTTTTATCCAGTTAGGCCAGATGATATACTGAACATATCCCAGGCCAATTTAGTGGCTACCTCCACACCATTTGCCAAGAGCTGGATTAGTTTGTGGTCTTCTCTGGCCTGTAGACCAAGCTGGTGCTTCATATCAGACTTACAACAGCAGCAAGGCCGCTATGTGAGTTAATCAGGTCAGCAGGAACATAATGACTGTGTATTATGTCATGTGCAGAACATGAAACATTCAGATGGTATGCATATCAAACCAGGTTGATTGCTCTCATTTTGTAAACTAAACATTAGGATTCCTTTTACATACTAATAGTAAAACTGGCTTCCCAGTTGTATTGACATTTTTTTAAAATATTTTTGTATAAGGTTTTACATAAATCTTAGTGCAGTACAGTAGGAAGGCTGGTGGAATATAATTAAAGTCACACATGTGCAGAAGCCTCATCTTTCATACAGGCTTGTAAGCTGTGGTGCTTGCCCTACAGGGGTGGCAGTGTAATCCACTTGTTAGATAGATCATCCTGTGACTGGATGGTTTGATCACATCAGCTGCCACATGTTCTGGAAGTGTCTCACAGCAAGACACTAAAACTTTACCAGCTCACTGACTGTTAGTGTCTTTAGATAGGAGTGTTAGCGGTGGGACATCTTTAGGCTTAGCAAGACCAATACAGGGATATTCAGCTGTAAATGCTAACTAGGTTTATGTCAGCTACTGGAACTGGGTGAAGGTTCTCTACACTGACTGACTGTCTCCTTTTTAATTTTTTGAAATCCAGGATAACTGGGACGATAGTTTTCAGACATAGTGTCTCACTGGCTCTTCTTGTTCATGTTATAGACCAGTATTTGAAATAAAGCTATGCAGAAGATGTGTAATAAACCAAACTAGGGGCTCTCAAATCACCTCCAGTTAACAAACCAATCAATACAAATCCCAATTATACTGCATGTTTGAGGAGCAAATTCAGCGACAGGAGAAAGAAGAGCTATTGCTCCTTGACTCTGTAGTGTGAATTAGGCCAGTACGTGGTTTACAATTAATGTAATAGACAGTAAAAGCGATGGGTAATGTACTGGTTGGCTGAATGTATTCCTGGTTTATTTTAAGTCTATGTAAGTGCGTGTGAAAGCGAATGAGAGGACAAAGGATCAGTGTGGGTGGTTGGTTGGTGTGATTTCAGTTATTGTCTTTTTTTCCTCGCTCTTTCTCCACTACACCTTTTTTCTAATCAATAGTTCATTTCCTGGCTAGCCTCAAGTACTTTGAATCACAGCAAGGGCTATCACCCCAAAACAAACCTTCTCTTTACTCATTCATTCTTCTCTCTCAAAAAACCTTGAAAACAGCTGATATACCTGGGTATGGAAATACAGAGCATTATGATAGGCTGTCATTCTATTTTTTACACACGATGATATTGTAAGGAAACAAAGTAGCAACTATTTTCTGCATGTCAACATTTTATATTCTGCAATAATGGTTAATATCACTAACTTTCTTCCATCCCACTCTCGCAAAGCTGACCTGTCTGCGTGTGCGTCATATTGACTTAGGACTGCATTGGAAGGAAACAATACCATACCCAGCAGGCACATCACATTGACATGTCAGAAGTAATCCCTCTTTAATCTCTTTGTTGCTGCTAAAGATGGAATGATGGAAAAGGAGCGAAATGGGGAGAGATAGGCGAAGATATGTATATCAAAGAGGGGAAAGATTGAAGATGGAAAGTTAAAGAGCTATAAACCGGGGAGAGAGGTGTTTTCCTCATCAACCGTTTTTTTTTTTGTCTACTGAAAACCTGTGCCACCCTATCACAGAGTTGCCTTTATTTCTGTAATATTAACATCAGTGGCCAGCTGACATTTTCATCTTGAACTGTCCAGGCATTAAACGTGATTGAGCAGCAGGGGATCTGGCACCGCTACCTCGTCCATCTCCCTCTTTCTCCCTCTTTCTCTAATGATCAGCATGCAGCGGTTAGGGGGGGTCAGCTTGCCTCTTGGCCCTCTCTGCATCGTGTGCTGCATTGCAATGGTCCTCTGCTTTATAAGGGTGGTTGGTATGGATTCTGCACATGTGTGTTATAGAGAGAGAGAGAGAGAGAGAGTAAAGTGTGTATGGTTGTGTGTATTCCTGATTAGTCACACTCAGAAAGTCACTGTGATTTCTGCCGCCAGATTTAGTCCTCACTTTGTAGTTGTACTGTTCTTTAGCCATGCAGTGTGTCAGAGTATCTAAACTATCAAATGCGCCTGGGTCAAATCATGTATAGAAAATGTACGCACTGACCAGACACTAACATAACAAGATGTAGTATAATGGATTTGTGCTTTCCACAACTTCTTAGTCCGAGCCTAGAGATTCATATTATGTGTTGTTGTTGACACATTGAAAATAACAAGGACATGGCATTTTGAAATTATTATTGGAAGGCTATATGTGATATCATATCTTTATCCTCTACTGTCAGATCATTTATGGTATCTACAGTAGATTACGTAGGTACCATTGGCTTCGTTTTGTTACTCTTTGCTAGATCAGAGCAGTGTAGAACCTGAACGAATAAACACATGGAAGAAAAAAGGATAACAAAGGTTTCCTTTATGTTTTTTGTAAGGAATCCTTAATAACTATTCAAGTGATAACATTGTGCAATTTGTAATAGAAAAGTAAAACCGTGTATAACATCAGTTGTTGCATATCATGTCATAACCTGCTCAGTCTTTCCTTTGTATTGTGGACTATAATAATATGATGTACTTAAACACTCTTTGTACAGTGTTATACTGGAAATGAGAGAAATGGGCTTCATTATCTTGTAGTAAAAGCATTACATTTGTACAGGGCACAGTGTGAATAGCAGGATTACTAGAGAACGCTTCATATGTAAATCAGTCATTGCTGAGTTTTTACAATTTTGGAAGCATTTTCAGTAACCCATGTCTAGCCAAGAATTGAGTTGAATCATTGAAAATGTAGAAATGTAAGAAAACAGAGAGTGATAGAGAAGAGATGAAACTTCAGAAAACCTTATTTGGAGGGATTTACCTTTTCATATTATCTGCCGTCAATAGACAAATAAGACAAGTTATTTACTTCACAAAACATTATGGCTTGAAGTGGTATATAAACGTGTACAATATGTCTTCTAAAAAAACAGCATCATTGTCATGTTGCGACTGTAATGTTAGCTGAAATCGATTTTAGGCATAGTTTAGTCTGATTCTAAAATGTACTCTGTTTAAAGTAGAACCATTGGTTGACTCTTTGGAGGCACATTAAACAAGATGTTCCAAAATTAGCATGCAATACATCTCTGATGTTACACAATCCAAAGTACTCTAACGAAGGAGAAAAGTAATAAAGAGTAACATTTAAACTAAGATTTCTCTGTTTCCACATTTTATGTTTGTCAACACACAATTGCAATATAATATTTACATTAATCTATATTTGATAAATGTGTATTCTCTGACTTTGATGTTACAACAGTGTCCTGTTGTAGAAAAGATAAGCTACTCTTTTTGAGACCCATGTGACTAATATGAAAAGGACAGGGAGAAAAAAAGTTGAATTATAATTTGAACGCCAAGTTCAGCGAAGGTGATGAGGGAGGGAGGCATGGACAGAGAGATTATTGGATCTATGCAGTGTGTTTTTGTGCGATTGGGGCTCTATCCTTTAACAGCAGTGAGAGACAGAAAAGGGTTTCGGTCATGAGATGGAAAGAGTTGAAGGGCTGAACAGAGGTTTCCATTATTTTTAGGGTTAGGAAATGAGGGGGAGTAAGACAGAGGGGGAGATTTGGCATGACCAGATTTCTCTTTCACTTTGGTGCTTTCCCGGTGTTTTCCGTGGAGAAGGATTTCTAAACATCCCAGTATTTGTGAATGGCTGTTCCTGCCTGATTTTGTTTTCGAATTTCACAGCTGTCACCACACTTCCTCTTCTGAACTATCAACTTCTGTTTGTGTGTGTGTGCATGCCCATTCTGCATTTTCATCTTCAGCCATACCCCAAATCAGAAAGATGGGGGCTATGCAGCGTGTATTAAATGCTTCACATATTTTGAGTTATGTATCTTTACGTTTTGACAGATGTGCTCGTCCATGCTATCATTAACTGGGAGATTCAGCACCTCATATTTCTGTGTGCATGAACACTGGAGATTTTGTCAGTGTGTATGATTCACACAGGTGC
Source organism: Notothenia coriiceps (assembly GCF_000735185.1). NCBI lineage: Eukaryota > Metazoa > Chordata > Actinopteri > Perciformes > Nototheniidae > Notothenia > Notothenia coriiceps. The sequence goes on from NW_011354873.1 coordinate 13,162, forward strand.
AAACTGTGTGTCTGCTTTGTGTACTTGCATGTGTGATTTTTTTCGATATCCCTGCTCTTGTGAGGGACACACACAGCTCTGACGTCGGCACCTGGTCACTGAGGCAGAACCCTAACCAGGCCACTGAGACAAAGAAACGGAATGTGTTTGTGTGTGTTTCTGAGGTTGAGAAGGACTGACAGGTAAATGTGAGAAGAGGCCTGATTGCTTTCTGAGGTTGACTGCAGATGTATGCGAGGAGAGACAGTCCTGCCCTGCTTTGTCTCACAGCAGCAGTCAGTGATGCAGGTAGAGCAGAGCAGAGCAGATGGCCTGCGAAGGACTTGTACAACACAGCCCATGTTTTCGGATGATTGTGAGTTTTTGTTTATCCCGTCAACACACGCAGAGTCACATACGCTTAATGTCATCTGGGGACAAGAACCTTGGTATTCACCAGAACAAAAGTATGCTTGCTTTGTGTGGAGATTGACTTCAACTCCTTCTGGAAGCAATTGCATGCATTTAGATTGCATGCAATACAATCATCTACATGTACTTTACATACATGTAAGAGCACACTTTTTTTTCTGGCTCCTGAAATTAAGCCATTTTCAACATTTTCTGGTCAATTAGTTTTGAGGTCTGAAAAACGATCCTGTTATAGGGAACCTGTGGTAGCTAGAAGTTTGGTACTCTTAGAACATAAAAAAGTTGCCACTAGATGCCTATTTTTGGACAGCTCTCTAGCTTATCACACTGCCTCACAGTGAGGAAGTAATCACGCTGTTTGGCAATCACTATTCAAAGACAAGCAAAGTACAAACATGAGAAATATAACAAACAGTTAAACACAGTATAATACCATTTGTATGCAGGGAGTCTCTTTTGAGAAGAATACTCTTCATCCGTTAGGTCTATGTCATCATGCTAATAATGAGGGAGACTTCAGAAGGAACGTAGAGTTTTCTTGTGGAGCACTAAGGACTCCTGTGACTCCGTTTTATGTGTGTGTGTTGGCTTGTGTGTACCTTAATGGCACTGATGTATGCTCATATATATGTGGATGCAAGGATCCTTGCATGCTGTCTATTTATGATGTTCTTCCCACATTCTTGCAGTAGAGTGAATATTTACAGCTGCCTTCCCTCTTGTTCGATGTGTCTCTGTCGACAAAAATACTGTTAGTCTTCCGGCAATTTGCACTGTTTCTCAATAGAGACTGTTTTTTTTTCTGTACAACTCTATTTGCCTCAGAATCTCAGGTGTGCATATGTGTGAGCATGTTAATGCAATAGGCAATGTGCACACTGCACATGCCCAAACCACATTCTTTTTTTAAGGGCACATGCATGCGTGGGTGGTTTGTATATTTGTGTATTGCATGCATACGTGTGTACGTGAGTGATTTGCTTGAAGTGTTTTTTTCTCTTCTCTGAATGATTTCCTCTCCAACCAATAACAGCCATGGGCAGGCCGCTGTTCTCACAGCACTATAAAACCCAGAAAGCATGGCATTGGCCCACTTGTTTTACAATATGCACACATGCACACACACAAACTAAAGCATGTGCACTTATAAGCGTGCACACACACTAAGGTGCACACAAGACAATCTGCACTCTACTGCACACATACATTTTAAATCCAAGGAACGTTCCCTTTTTATAGCATTTCCTTGCATCATTCATTGGTAAATGATGGAACAGTAAAGCATGAACACGGTAGGCTGTGAGCTGGCTTGTACTACAGCTCCCTCCACTCTTTCTCTTCAGGAACACCCCCTCATCTTTGTGGTAAACCCTTTTAAACTAAGAAATACAGAATCATAAAAAACATATTCTGAGTCCTACAAATACGGTGAAGTAAAGTCTTCACAACAATAATTATATATGGGTTGGCAACACTACCAAATGTGAAGATAGCAAAGAATAATGTACAGTTATAGAACTGATAGCTCAAATCAAGAAATCTGATTAATTCAAAGCAGTGTTATAATGACCAAACACCACGGCTACAACTTCTAATTCCCCTGCAATACTGCCTCTGACAAAAAAACACTGTTCAACGTGTTGTCATGGCTGCTTAGCAACATAGTCACTGGGGATCACTTCCGCCTACCGTCACATTTAGCCAGCTTAAACTCACTGGAAAATGCAAACATTAAGGTTAATTTATGGAGGAGTGGATAAGCAAGGCCCATCTCCAGAAAAAAAAATCATCTGCTAAAGAAAATCCCCAAAGCCACTCAAACTCAGTGAAGAAACCAAAATGGGCAGGTAAATGTTATGAAGAGTAAGTCAAAGTCAGCTTTATTGTCAACATTTCTACATGTGTTAGACATACAGAAATCTCGAGATACCGTTTCCCGCAGTCCCACAGTGTGACATACACTATAGTTATGTCCTGTAGTGATGGGAGTGAGGCACCGATGATCCTCTTATCATCATAACACATTGTTTTTAGCAATTGTCTCTCTTTGTGCAAGCTGCCCTCAACGATTTAATTTAAATGAGCATACTCTGTAACTTTCTTTAATACTTAATGAATGATATAATATAAAAACAATGCCGTGTGTCATGCTCCTGTCGAGAGATATCGCTCCATTCTGCCAAATGCTGCTGATAATATGTGCTCTTACATAATTACATAAAAACACATTTGTTTTAATATGTCATATTTTCAACCCTTCAACCCCTTGCCTCTAAACGTGAAAGCAAAACTACCTTCATTAATCACAGCACAAATCATACATTTTGTTTACTGAGCAGGGCAGGAGCAGAGCGATCTCTAATTATATTGCACCTTCTGCTCATTTTTACACCACTCCCATGGTCCTCTTCATATATTCAGAAAGCGGTAGTTTATCTACAAAGGGTGGAAAACCTGTTTAAAAACTCAACATGAATGCAATATTCATGTTGAGTTTTTTAAGTTTTTGTTTTCATTGATAACTATTCAAAGTACAAACGAGAGGTGACATTGTTGAAGAAAGAAAACCACATGGGATTTGTTGTTCTTGTGGGGGTTCAAACAGTTTGGACAGTTTATCATAAATACATCAAAACAATATTAAGTGGCCCATGTGTAACATGAAACTATCAATTGTTGACACTACAAGGAATATGCAAAACTACAAACTAATTCTAAACCACCTGCTCTAGAGGACTGTAACCATACGGTCAGTCAACTTTGTCTCACTTCCAGTGTGTCCTGTGGTTTCTCTCCTCCTTCTCCCATCAGTTGCTCCATACTTTTTTTATTATCTCCACCTTTTGTCTCTACCTTAATCTTGCTGTTTAATAATAATAATTTCAATTTTTATAGCGCCTTTCAAGAGACCCAAGGACGCTTTACAATGGGAAACAAAACAACAAAATAATAATAGTCACAAGGTTACTTTGTTCTGGTAGAAGCACTGTTCTTTCTCTGTAGCTGTCTCTAGCGGTCTCCACTTCCCTCTTGATGTTTGATTTGCTGTCAGTGAGAACAGAAACGGGCATCACGACAAAGTGTTGTGAACATTTTGTGAATCACTGTGGTGGAGTTGTAATGTGCCATTTGTTTGTTTTTACTCTCTGACACACTTGGCACCACGTCACAAAGCTGCCTGAATGTGCCCATCTGGATTGTAGCTTTAATCTGGTGTTAATTTAAACTCTAGAAAACACCAACACATTGAGTGGGAGAGATCAGTAGGAGGAGGCATTTGCATATGGTTAGCATATTTGTCTTTTTAAAATGCACTCCTTGGTGTGCAGACAAAGCGCAACTGACCACTTTTGTTCTTGCACACATTAAAAATTAAAGGCTCCCGATGCTTTCATGTCTACAATGTTAGGTAACGGTGGTTAGTCATTTATGTTAATCTGAATTCATTTAAATTCAACTTCTTGAATAAGAAGAAAGAGAAAGGTGAGAGTTTAATGGTGTGTTGTGCACAGGACTTTTTCTGTCCTATTAGTGCGATGCGTTGTAGTGCTCATCAGATTCAAACAAATTGTGGGTTAGTCATAGCCTGACTCAGGGACCGCAGACTCCCTCTTACAGCTGTAACCCTCTATAATTGACCACTGCTGCCAAAGTACAGCTGCTGAGCAAGACATCAGCTGCAAGAGCAGACATCATACATAAAGACATGTGCATACTACTGAAGCTACTCTATGGAGTCTGAGAACAGTTTTTTTATTTGGGTCTAGGGATGGGACTAAGACCTGGTATTAAACGGGCCCCAGGGCTAAATTATTAAAGACTGTGGTATCGATAAACTCTGATGTAATCGATTTTGCTATCAGTAAAGGACAAATTTAAGAAAATATACGTTATAATTATTATTGCTACGTAGATGTTATCTTGCACATTTTAACTGCATTTTTTGTTTTTTACAATCAATGAGAGATCTCTCTCTCTCTCTCGTCTGTGTGCGATGGGCAGCTCCCCTACACACGCTGCAGCACCGTGTACTACACTACCACTGAGATCTTTTAGTGACAATAGTGGAGAGAACGAAGCATTCCAAAGTGTGGTTACACTTAGCAAGGCTCCATGTGGACAATGCTTGTTGCAGAGGAATGATCAGTTCAACTGCCTTCTGTTGTTGCCCCATCTAGAAGTAACGTTACAATGTCCGGTATGTTATGTGTGCTACAGCCCATACAGAGTTAACTGCAAGTAACATGGGTTAATAATGAAAGGTAACCATGAGCCAGCTGATTGATTTGTAAAGTTTCATCGACAATGAACCAGCCCACTCCTCCTTCTACTACCGCTGGTCCAAGCCAAAGATAATTCCAAACCCCACTCACGACAGCAGCCAGTGGGAGGGGGACTGAGGAGGGTCTCCATAAGGGCCACCTGGCCGTGACCACGTTCATAGTGAAATGGCTTTACTTCCCTGGAACATTGAAGTTTAAGGGCTTTAGGTAACAGTCTGTCATTATATAATAGCTTGTATTCATTTTTAGGAAATAATAGTCGTATAAAAGGGTTTTATGTTTGTCCCATCACTCCACAATACAATGCAGCACGGCATAATGTATGCGCTGCTTTATGAGTTATGCAACAGAGTTTAATAAGTCACTGTTGACACACCGTGTTCTCCTGGGTGAACGTCTTTAGTTTGTTTGACAGAATCAAACATCACTGACTGCTGCCTTACAGACTTTGTCTCTCTTAATGCTACCCCACCTGACTTCCTTCTGGTCCTGGCTCACAATTGCATAGATTGAAGACAAATATAGTACAAACAGTGAATGAAAACAGGCTGCATTTGCACACTTTAGATTGCAACAACACAGATCCTCAGGCCAAACCGCTGTGCTGTGAAATGATTTATGCAGTGATTGCATGCACTGCAAACATCACAAGTTAATAATAAATACAGTATGTTAGACAGACAATGACGGTCGGGGGCTAGAGTTGGCTGTGTTGGCCATTCAAGCAGCACTACGTGATAAGAATGTGCTCTACAGTACGTAGGTTTACTGTATTAGTGCAGGCCCTGTTGTGGGTCTAGCGTATGCTTTTGTCCCACATGCATCGTGGCAAACAAGGAAATATAGGTATTAGCACTTAACAGGTTAACAGTATCTTACAACAAAAAAAGTCCTATCTTTTTATAAAGGGGCATTGTCGTCTGAATAGATGTGCAGCTCTTACAGTATATGTTCCTTTCAATGAACCTACACGTGCTTGTCTCTCAGCGGCCCCCAACGGGACATAACTCACAGCTTGATTAATAGCTTACAAATGTGTATCCTCAAGCAGATCGAATAAAAGCTTCATTGTTATTTACAGCAATTATTCCATCAGGACTGGTAGTAAGGAGGCGCACATATTGATCATGGCTGAATCTTTTTTGCTGATCAGAGTCCCTGTAATAGTTACACCATCCAGATTAAAGGGTCGGATGTTAGGTGCTTTAAGTCCTGGGAAATGTAGTGCTGTGTTATGCTTGATGTGCATTGATCCTTACCAGACGAATCAGAATCAGAATTCAGTCAATTGCCATGTAGGTTTTTTACGTACAAGTTGTAGACATAGTTATAATGTTGTGTTTTTCTACCTTAGACCATCTCTTGGTAATCACATTTCTATCATTGATACGGAAATGTGTAATTTTTAAATATAAGGGAGTTGCATCCTGACTCTAAAATGATCTGTATTCATATGAAGACCATCTGGCAATTATACTAAGTACTAGACTTATTATACATCTATCAATACTACATTTGTATTTGGTGCCATTTTATTGTTTGTACTGTTTAAACAATAAAAAACACACAGACATGTTTCCAAACCAGGAAGCCCTAAAGAAGGGTCTTCCTCCAGAGCACATCGGAGCACAACGAGAGCTCCTTGCACAATGGATCTGTTATTGAGACAGCGTCATTAGAACCTCTCTGGCTGTGGCCAGCCCTCTGGCCTCTCTTTTTCTCTCTCTTGATTTCCCTTTACTGCACTGTCTCAGACTCGCTCCTTCACACCCCCCGCCCTGCCCACACTTGCACTCTCTTGTCTGCAGGCTCTTAAATATGCAGACCTATAATCAAGACAAAAATCACATATATTGTGATTTGCCCTGAATGTGCAATACTCTTTTGCTCACTCTTTTTGGGGTTCTTCTTTGTAATATCTTAAGTGTACTCCATTTGTTACCAGCTTCATAAATGCATAGTGTTGGAATCTCATTGATGGAAAACATCATAGCGTTTCAGAAATAAAATATTTGTATGCAAGTAGAGTCCAAGTTCTTATTAATCTGAACAGAGGACGTCAACATCACTTATACATCACTTATACTCCGTTTCAGAAGTGCTATCACAGACAATGCTCAATACAATACAAAGGGGCTTTATTGCCATGACCACATATTACACATAGCATTGCCAAAGCATTCCGCACAAGGCATTACACTCAATGTGCAGTTTAGCTGATAGAAATTCAAACTTTGATATGTGCTCATAAAATATGAGTAATATGCTATAGAGATTTTAAGATTTTAGAGATTTTCTATGACTTCTTCAAAAGACAACCGATTGAAACAAATCTATACTCTATGAGTGCCTCAGGCTCCTAGATTCTTCTCTCTGTTGGTTCAATCTACCAATTAAACTGCTTCATTTCCCTGTTTCAGTCCACTTTTCGTCCGTCTGTCTTCCTTTGGCAGAGCTGTCGTAAGAGAGTGAGACCGTCAATATGGAATTTATGTAGATATTTTCAATATTTATTTTTTACTTCATCATTGTTTTAGTACTGACACACCACAACGTAATGTTTATTTTTTTTTTGGTTGACCACCAGTCAGTTAATTATATTATCCACAACTGATGACTCAGTATATTAAGATGTAAATCAAAAGTTAAACAACACAGCTTTTACTTTCCTCATTATCAACATCTTGATTTAAAATGTCTAGCCCTGCTCATTTGGCTGCATGTGTGTGCAGTTCCATACTCAGACATTTTGAGTTGTCAGAGCAGGAAAAGCCCAGATGGACATGATAGAAAGGAGAAGCCTCAGATGTATTTAAGTGTCTCAGGAAGACTCATCAGTTAGCTATCATGCTCAATAACTGTGCCCTGGGATGGGATGCTGACACCATCACTGATCATTATATTGTGCTGTGTTTTTCCTGCTGTGACAGATCTTAACTGTGCCATGAAGCAGTTCAAGTTTGTATCACAACAAAAACATGGTAACCATGTTACCATTGACTGTTATAGTTAACATTTGCCATTTTAGTGAAAAACAAACCTTCTATTGTTGGAAAGTCAATTAGAGTATGTGTGTTTGTTTTTGTATGTGTGTGTTTGTGTGCCTGTGCACTCTTTACCTTTGTTATTCATAACCATTATTCACTTGACTGAAATCATCTCTTTGTGGTATTAAATAAAAAGAATTAGAATTGTGTACTGGTAATCCTTATGCAAATGTCTTATTCAATTATACTGTGGTCCTGAGCATAAGTCTTGTAGCTAAATCTTAAAAAGTTAAGCTGCAAATCCTCTTTAGTCTGAAGGTCCCAGCTCTAATCGTCAGGATAGTGTTATTTTTTGTCCTATTAATTCCTCTGATATCCGGTGACCTGTGTGTGTGTGTCTGTTTCTGTGTGAGTGTGTGTTTGTTTGCATCTGTGTGTGTGGGTTTGTGAAAGTATGTGTGGGCGGTTTCCGCGCATATAAAAGCTTGTAAGAAAAGGTCATTGTGATTTGTGTCCCATTCCCAAATTGTCTACGTACCTGTCATTATCCAAAAACCTATAATGGATGTTCTCTCTCTCACACACACTCAGGCAAACTCCCACACACTCACACTCATTGAGGGGAGTTAGCAGAGCTTAGAACAGGACATGCGCAGCAGAGAAACACTGTTATTCAGGAAAGATTTAGTGGTGAGAGGGAGAGCAAGAGTGGATTAGTATATGTTGTGGCTACAAGTCCAAAGTCAACATCCTAAAGTGGAATTGACTCTTGATGACAATGGAGAGCTGTGCAATAAAAGCACAATCACATGCTAGCTCATTTTTCTAGCGTTGTTGATTCTGTAAAGATGGTTTGAAGTAGGGCTGAACGATATATCGTGTCATGGTGATAACCGCGATATGCGCATGCGCGATATTCACATCACAGGGACGTGCGATTTTCTTAATCTTTTATCAAATTTTTTTTTTTCATTTTTTTTTTTAGGACGTGCGATATTAAGTAGGTACATTAAATCAAACACGTCATGTTAAAATTATTTTGCTGCTTGCTACAAAAGGAAAACTTGCGCGGCTCTCATGTCAGGGGTACTTGAGTGAGTGACATGCAGGCTCTGCATGCACACTAAACCACCAATCACAATCATTCTTGATCAGATCACAGCAGGCCCCGCCTCGCTAGTTTGCAGACCATCAAAACACCGATAAAAAATGAGCGAGGCACAGGAGGACAATACCGGCGAGAATGAAGATTTACTTCCAAAAAGAAAAGCAACATCTGCCATCTGGAACTATTTTGGATACTAAAAGGTTCTTCTCTTCTTCATTCACAGATGAACCCCCTTATTTGAGGGTAAGCAACATGCATTATCATGACATGTTAGATCATGATTTAAGATATGATGAGTCTACCAGTTAAGATCCAGACGTCCGTGACTAATATCCTTCATCCGGTTAAATTAAAAAAAACGCAATATATATCGCAGGGGGAAAAAATATCGCAATGTCAGTTTTTTTCAATATCGTGCAGCCCTAGTTTGAGCATTTGTCTTTACTGTGTCATGGATTTGTGTTATTTAATTGCATTTACGTGATGTAAGCGGGCTGCTGGTGGATTACTGCATTATGTCAACAAAGGTATGTCCGGTCTCAGTGTCATATCAAGGTCGTGCATCAAGGCTTACTACAGCATTATGGAAACGTTTTTATCTTGCAGCTGTGGCATCAAATTCTCAGAGAAAATGTGATGCACGACTCATACAATATGTGTCCAAATGAATATAACTTTAAAAGAATGTGATGAAACAAATGCCAGATAGTTGTGATGAGTTAAACTGGAATTGTTGTATGTGAGGGTTATGGTAGTACTGCATATTTTCTATATTTGTCTGTCTGAATAAATACACATCAGATGTACAGTGCACACTGCAAGTGGTAGGCAGTCAGTTGTTTATGTACGCACACACTCAGACACTCTTATCAAGGGCCGTGCTGTCTGGCTGTGCAGCTCAGCAGAGGCAGAATATGAGAACAGACAGGCTTATTCTTCCATCTCCATATAGTTGCCGAGGGTTATGCACACTGGACAGCCATCTAACCCCAGCGCATTACTGTGCAGTCAAACCAGATCAGGCGTCTCTGCTCCTATACTGTATGTGTGATAAAAGGTCACCTCAGTACACGGGGCTCTGTACAGTATGTTTGAATATGCGTGTGCTTGTGTGTTAACATTCTGTGATTATGAAAGTGTAACTTACTGGGCATATACCGGCATGTGTGTCCATATGTGTTTGAGAGCCTATGTGAATGCAGTATGCAGGGAGAACAAGCTGTGTAATGCTTAGTTTCCTAAGGGGAACACTTTACAGTGGTGCTGATATTAAGCCTTACTAGAGAGTAAAGCGGTGAAAAGTGAGCCAACATTATGCACTCCAGTGTGTTTTAACAGCCGTTAATTATGTAGTCGGCTCACTCTAAATAATGTTTTAAATATCTGCTTATCCCCTCAGGTTTATTTGATTTGCCCATTCACATTATATCTAAATTGTCAGAAGGAAGTTAATAAAGAGGTTTGGGCTTGACACACTGTCATTTTGACAATAATCAAAAGGCAATTGTGCACCTCCTGCTCAGTTGAACTACTCATAATAGCTAGAAAGTGCAAAATGTTGGCATATAAAACAGTTAAAAGGCACAAAAGCAGCAATCCATGATTCATTTAAGTGTATTGTTATATTCATTTATTCCAGGATTTTCCACCCTTCAGGTTAGGGTTAGGTTTTTTGAGCATTTTTAGACCAATCATGCTGATCATTTTTGTACAACTTCCTGACATTGTACTCAAACTAAAACATCCTGTGATGAAACATCTGTACAATAAAAGCCTGAGGGCCAAGTGGTATTTATATATTTGGTGATTCCGTCACATTGCTAACTGCCTGAACCTGCTGCAGCAAAAGGCTAAGCAGGAAATCAATCCTATATTACTACCACACCTTGTTTAGAAGCTTTCATAAAGAGAAATGTGTTGTCGTGCAAATAAAGTAACAGCTGTCACGTTATAGCAGCAGATATTGGGAAGACGTTGTTGATTTGGTAGTTAGTTCCCAATGGTAGAAAGATGTTAGAAATTCATTGAGAGCCAAACATGAGTGCATGTTCTGCACTTTAGTCCAAGGAGCAACAGCAATTTTGTGCTGTAGCCTTAAGACATGCGGTTGGATGTTTCTGTTTGTGTGCATGCTTTTTTAGGTTGTTATGCAACGGATAGTGACTGTAGTCTGAAGGGGATGCCTTTGGCAGGGTGAGACAGGAACGGTAGAGTACATGCTCTTTCAGCACCATTATCTCCCATCAGTTGAGCTCGGTTCCTGCCTTTCGAGCCACTTATGTGAAAATCCTTAGCATACAGTAGAAACCATAAGCTGTCCTTTCACAGAAATGTCACATTTGATGAGGTTCCTTCACTGCACCCTGCTTTGATGAAATTGCTTTGACAGTTGCTTAGGATACTTATAGGTCATTTAATGGTTTAACTATAATTGTGTGTCAATGTTTTGAATGTGAATTTTTCAAAAGAAAAAAATAATAATAATTTAATCCTCATGTAAACAATAAATATCCTCCTAAATTCTTATCTTATATAACTTATAATATATAAATATCAATCAATCAATCAATCAATCAATCAATCAATC
>NW_011354874.1:0-6360 GCF_000735185.1 Notothenia coriiceps
CCCTTTCAGGCATACAGTCATTTCTATTCATGACACCAGTGCAGTATAAAAATGAACGTACAGGGACTTCAGTTGGACCTGATTGCTGCTGTCAAGGGCATCCTAACATCTGATGTTTAAGAGATGAAGCTGAACATTTAATAAATCACATTCATGAACGATGCTGTATGAGAATCAAAACACAAGCAACATGGAGCTTGTGAAACTGTTTTTGCGTTAATAAAATGTTTCTTTTACAGAGAGCTTTCAAAGCCATGAATGTTTCAATAACATAAACATACTTTTTACCACTTATAAGTTTATTCAGAAACGTTAATCTGCATCTGTATCTGCAATGTCTCATCAAAGCAATCTTTTTACCCTTTATTCCTAAATGGCTTGAAGTCATTCATAAAAAGCACTTGAAATAAAACCAGATTTTTCCCTAAACGGCATTTCCACTCAATATTGAAGTTTATTAGGAAAGATAATTCACTGTGATGAATGACATCATCAACGTTTCAAGCCTGAAGAGATTGGGAATGAATGAAAATGAAAAGGTTCCTTGGAAGAAGAAAATCAATATAACACAGTATGATTTAATCCCTAAATTAATCAATAATGAAAGTAATACGTTAGTTTCAGCCCAGCGCTTCATGAGTGAAATTGGAGGAGAGCCCCTGTAAAGTATGTTGGGGTCAAGAATTCAACATTTAAGCTAAAGAAAATGTTAAAGAGAAAAGGAGATTGATTTTCATGGGATTTTTCTTGTCTCTGCAGGAACTGTATCGCCTCGAGAGATCCTTACTGTGGCTGGACCCGAGGAAGCACCTGCTCTTTCCTCAGGCCTGGAACAAGGTATGACATCTCTCCAATAGTGTAGACATCACTCCGAAAACACACACACACACACACACACACACACACACACACACACACACACACACACACACACACACACTGCACACACACACACACACGCACCGCCATCACGCAGCACACACACACATGATTAGCCCCCCGTTCAGGGGGAACATGAAAGTGTGTGGATATGCTGGAAGCGGTGCTATTGAGGCTTGTGTTGCTAACTAGCCATAAGGCCACCTCAAAAGTTATGCAGGGGTTTTTGAGGATAGGGTTGTGGTACCCCCAGCAAAGCTTTAGGCCTTGGTCACACCCACATTTGGTCGACTCAATCCTGAGAGGAGGGCAAGGATAAAGGATAGGCAATAAGAGGAGAGGAAACTTTAAATTTCCTGGGAGGAAGGCTGGATGAAAGAGGAAAGGATTGGAAGAGATAATTGAGTTAATCACTGGAAAGGAAGAAGCAACTGTAAGCATATTAAAGTGGCATGGATCCTAAGATCCGATAAATGAATATCACCTCCAGACTGGAGGTGTATGGCCCAGACTTCCGAACTCAAACACAGGGGACGCTCCCAGTTTCTTATTTAAGGAAGGTTAGGAGGAATACCAAAATATTCAAGTAGAGCAGGAGGTTTAAACAGTTAACTGGAAACAATACCCCTTCGCTCACTTTGAAAGCATCGAAAACACTTATATTGTGCGAGCAAACATCAACGGCTGATATCTCCCAATCAGTCATTTAAATCAAAACCCACGATGTTACAAAATGTCCAACAAATAATCCAGCTATTTTCTAAACATATCACTTTTAAAAGAGAATTTCATAAGCCACCCAAATACCTTATCACTGTTAAATAGGATGCAGCACCTTTCCTTAGCTACCAGACATCTTTACGCATGCAGTTAAATCCAGAGAACTGTTTTGGTTGGTTGTCCTTTTATAGGGTATCGATAACAATATTGGCATTATTTCAGTGTATCTGTGGATTTTTACTTCAATCAGTTCCACAACACCCAGAAACAGTTATTTAGTATAGTTGTATTATAAGGCTTAAATGATATATAAAAGCAAGGATTCCCATCATTCCCATTTATCTATCATCCATCTACATCAATTAATCCCAAGCTTCTTTGGTTTTATTGTCAGCTCATTTATCACAAAACTAGCACACCTCGTAACTGCACTGGACTTTCAATACTCAACAAATTCTTATACCACTCGCTCGTATTACAACACTAAACAATGTCACCAGAGGCGCGAAGCGAGACCGGAACAAACACAAGACAGAATATGGACATGGTGGCACCGCCGTATGGTCTGTGGTGTGTGAAGTGTGCATTCATTTTTCATCGTTCTTGCGGTTTTTGGTCAACTACGTAATGAACAAGTATGGTGTATGTGAATGATAAAAACTGTGTAGATGCAATGCAGGTGCAATCAGCTCCAAGTTGCGAAAAACAATGACACACAATAAAACAATAAGACTTGGGAGATTAATAAATGAAATGGCATAAAAAAGTAAATGGGAATGATCGACATTGCCTTTTTAGGTGTGGTGATATGTATGTGGTGTGCTATATCACAAAATAACTATGCACTGTATTTCTGAAATGACCTGATGAGTAATGTCACAGAACACCAAATGCCAATATTTTGTCAATCGCGTCTTAAGCAAAAACGAAACCGAAACATTCTCTGATTTACAGCTACAAAAAGCTGTACTAGGAAAGGCTGACTCTTCTCTTTTACAGTTGAAATACTTTGGATGTGGAGAAATGTTTAATGTGACATTTTAGAAATAGCCTGCCATTATTTATGCACATTTTACGATCCGTGTGGTTTTATTAAAAAGCTAGTGTTGGTGTGGTTAGTGTGGAGAATATCACGGCTGATTTGTGAAATAAGTGTCTTGCTTTCCAAAACCAAGGGTTTCTGTTGTAACGACTGGTGACCTGTACTCTGCGATGTCTTGATATTTGCTTTCTACCTCCAGATCCAAGACTGGACGCTCCCTGCGTCGATCAGAAGCGTCTGCCAAATAGCAATCAGTCTCATGAGGTGAATATTCAATTATTAACTTCATGCCCACTTTAACTATCTCTCTTCTTCTTCCTTTTCACGTCTTTTAATGAGGGGCTCTACCTTTATTCTTCTCCTTCATATTCATCTGCCTTCTCATTAATTTCTCTCCTTTTCCTTCCTCTTTCTTCCGTCCTCTCAGCGATGTGGAACAGTTGCGGGTGACCAGGCTCGCTTTTGCTCTGGGCACAACTTCGCAACCCCACTGCCCTTTGGAGCTGCCATTAGCGTTAGCACAACAAGCATAATTAGCGGAGCATCAGCATTTCATTCACCACTTATTCCCTGACGGGCACATAGTAATTGAAATGATCAACACTTGTTTCCGCAGGCTTTAACCCTCACTAAGACACGATTAAAAAGCATTAGGCTAATCATTTCAATAACTTTGAAATGCATGTAGCTTTACCAGTATTTGACCATACGCTTCAGCAAGGTGATATGACTTTAATTGACGCAGCCAGTGCAGCTGAATCCTGAAACAAAGAATAGAGGAGAGAAATCAGGTTTCACCTTCCTGGGCCATCGAGCACTTTCCCTGATGCACTCGTCAGTTTCTTTCTCTCTGTCTCCTTTCTCAACTCACGTCACTGCAGATGTGGTTTTGATCTTTTGTCCCCTGATGTTTCCTCTCCCTGTTCCTCATGTTCGTTTCTAATGTGAACCTTCAGCAGCTTGCATACACAAATTGTATCTCACTTTGTCTGGTTGTACCCAATAAAGCAAATGGAACATATTAATTTGAACAAAGATGTGCGTATTGTTTATTAAAGTAGCCGAGGCTCTGGCTGCTTGTCATTTGTTCTTCTTAACTTAAAACGGGGCCCTATTATGCTAACTTCTAAGGGTTTACATATTTGTTATTTGCTGTATCTGTGACATGTTTTCCGATGATGTTAAAAGGTAGGCGTATGTAAGAAATGAGAAACCAGCTCGAGTGCGCCCTAGACGATTTGAAAGTACGCAGCGGAAAAAATATCTCCCACCAACACACACGAAAGACGCGCACCATGACCAATGAGGGGCCACGAGATAAGTTTGTGCGACAGATGGAAGGCTGACAGGCAGGTAGGCCATCCCAGCGTTACTTTAGCCGGCCGGCTCAGATGATTGGTCGTGCTTTTTACAGCGCTACGGCTTCCACAGATGACATTTTTTAATGGATTTATTGTCAAAGGCATGCACTTCAGATATTCATTGCTATCGGGATGTTAAGAGCATTCCATGGAATATAACAAAAAGTGTATCTGAAGTGAATTACCTACCCCACCTTTTAGGTTCAAAAAGCTCATTTTAATCTCATACAGCCTGTGCTGCAGCACCTCTTTTCACCCTCTGTCTGAAACCAGAGCCCAGTCTGCTCTGATTAGTTAGCTGGCCGGCTCTGTTGTGATTGGTCAACCGCTTAGAGATGTCCCGCCCCTTATCATGTACAATGTTTTGGAGAACTAGACAGTAAAAGCAGTACACAAAGGAGTCCAATGGAGGTGTTTCCGGCAGGGGGGGGTGGTTTGGGAGAAACTTTGGGATTTTAGCCTTTGAGGGCAATCTACATGCACAAAAACCTATATAACACACCACAGGAAAAGGGAAAACCCCAAAAGGCATGATAGGGCCCCTTTCAGTCTGTCTGTAGTTTTGTTTTATCACCTTTCCCTGTTTCCTCTTCTTGTTCCAATTTATTGTTGTTTTGTTTTGTTTGGATTTGATTTATTTCCATGTTATCATTCCTCTCAAGGTTCTTTTCCCGACAGCACACCCAGCAGACCATCCTTAGACATGTCCCATATATATATATATATTTGATCTAGTCAAGAAGTCCTTGGTTCTATCTGCGGTTACTTGAGCCTCTGAGTAACATCTGCTCTCTCTAAGTTGCCTCTCAACCAGTCCACACGCTGTCTACATTATACATTCAAGATGTCTGACTCTGCAGCTGTGTTTAAACAATGCTATGTTCTTTCACTTTGTTTGTTATCAAGCGCTGGTCGTAAACACTGGGTAGGTGTGTGACGGAGAGGAGAGCTCTGTGTTTGTTTCTCTTGCGTAACTCACGTCCATGTTTTGCAGATGTTTTCAGACAGTGTGCTGTGAAGATATGTGTGAATATCAGTGTGTGTGTGTGTGTGTGTGTGTGTGTGTATGTCGGTGTGACCTTTCCTCCTGCTACTGAAACTCAGCGGTCTTCCTAGCGGACTCCCTCCTGTGAAATCAAATCTCTGTTTAGTCAGGGCTCTTATTGAATTAGGCCCTCTGAACACAGGTGTAGCGCCAGCAGAACAGACAACACGGGCCTTTAGACCACCCAGGGCTAGCTGCTCATACTATTAAAGGCCTCTGTGTCGGTCTTGATTTGATTTTCCAAGGGCAGTCAACTCGGCAATCGATTGTGCATTGAGTTACTGTGGTTTCCTCCTTGTGGACTAATGCACCCTCTCATTGCAAACAGAGGAGAGTTTAGCAGGGGATGTTATTTGACATTAGGTTGTAATTTGGTAAGTTTCCGAGGAAAGGAAGTTTTGTATTGTGTATAAAAATTGTTGTTGTGGGAGTTTTATTGCGAGGAAACATGGTTTTATTTTTGCTTTTATTGTTGTGCGAATGAGTTTCTTATCGTCCCAGAGTGACGTTATCGTACTGCTAAACAAGGTGAGACAAAACAATTCTCACCTGTTTTTGTTTCTGCCAGTGAGAATATCGAAACAAAACAATCCTATCAAATTGATCGCTATATAGACCCTCCAGAAAAACGCGGGCTAAAATCCTTGATTATGCGATTAAACATGCAGGTTTTATGTGATTTTATGCGGTGAAATTGCGGGAAGTTGCGAAAAGAATAGATTTTTTTTAAATATTGGGCTGTCTTATTTATTCTCTCTCACACACAACCTGCCACTAACGTTAAACCCCTTTCCTATTCAATTAAACAAATTCAATGTTTATTTATTGTAAAAGCAATTGGGCTATTTTAATCTCTCTCTCTCTCTCACTCTCTCTCACACACACACACACGCGCACGCACGCACGCACGCACGCACGCACGCACACACACACCTCCACCTCATTCTGTTTTCATTTACTCGTTCGTTATCTGACCAGCTTCAATCTTGTAGGCTACTCACTTCGTTTCTTGTAGCCCTCGAAAGGGTTTTGGAGGTTGATGCCTCGGTGAACTTGAGTTGTTTGGCTTTCTTGTCCGCAGCAGCAGAAAGCATTTTTGAATGTTTGAATGAATCAAAGTGGGTCGTCACCGTCGATTTTCTCTTATGCTCCAACACACAGTTGCACGGGGTGCAGAATAGTTTCCCCCCACTTTTTGCCCGGTCTTCAGTAGAAATGTTCGTCGGTAAATGAGATGGATTAGATTTTTTCATCTTGGTGTTTTCTCTATCGTGTGAGCTCCACACGTTCACTCTATACAGTGTTGTTTACTG
>NW_011354875.1:0-5093 GCF_000735185.1 Notothenia coriiceps
TGTTTGCTACCCTCCCTCATACTGTAAAGCGTCTTTGAGCTGTGAAAAGCGCTATATAAATAAAATGCATTATTATTATTATTATTATAGATGTGTACGTGAATTGATTTGTTGAATGAAAGTTTGAATGTGCTTTTTATTATTACCGGTTTAGAGGATAGATACATAGACTTAATAACTTCTGTTAGGTCAATTAGTGGGTCTGAGTAATTTGCCGGAATAAATTAAAAGCCCTCCCGACTCCCAAGAACATGAATACATGACGGTTACCTGAGAGGTCGAACTGGTAGATGCCCTGCGTCGTCTTGATAACATCTTCGTTGATCACCGCCTTGATGGCGTCGAAGGTGTTTTCTATTGGTCCTCCAGAGAGGGGCGTGGCCGATGATGTTGGGGGTCTGAAGGCTGGGGTCGCCCCTGGCAACAGGAGATAACACCTGGTTAACACTTACAGTAAACATGGCCATCTTAAGGATAACATATTTTTAATAACATGTGTTCACCGTGTTGCTCCATCTTCTCCACCAGCGTCTCAGGGGCGTCGTCCAGGAAGAAGTCTGGCAGCAGGGGGTGACCTGTGGACCAATCAGAGGCCAGCATGAGTACCAGCTGATGAGTGTGTTAGCTCTGTTAGCTCGTTAGCTCACCTGGCTGCACAGCGTACTGCTCAAAGTCTTGGACCCCCTGCTGTCTCAGGACGTCTTCGTCCACCAGGAAGTTCCCCGTGAAGTCGGTCCCTCGAGAGAGGACAGCGTACGCAGCGTCGGCCATGATGTCCACCGTGCGGCACTGCTTAGAGACGCCCTCCCCCCCCAACATCTCCATTGCTGCCGTCTGGATCGCTGACACACACAGATACAATCACACACATTATACAGATTATACACACATTACACAAAAGGGTGCCACATCACTAACCCTAAGCCACACCCTCTAGCTGTGGCACAGGGCTCTGGTCTCAGACCCTAACCCTAATAATATAAATATATGAATATTACCAGTTTTGGGCCACAGAGCGTTGACGGCCACCTGACCTCTGAACTCCTCGGCCATCCCCAAGACACACATGGACATGCCGTACTTAGCCATGGTGTAGGCTGCAGACACAAACAGAGGGTCAGTAGAGCACAGGTGCATGATGGGATGCTGGCTGGTTGCTATGGTTACTGCTATGGTTACCTGTGTGGTTCTTGAACCAGATGGGGTTCAGGTTGAGAGGCGGAGACAGATTCAGGATGTGAGGAGAACGACTCTTCAGCAGGTGAGGAAGAACCAGCTTAGACCTGCTCACACACACACAGGATGTCAGGAGAACGACTGTGTGTGTGTGTGTGTGTGTGTGTGTGTGTGTGTGTGTGTCTGCAGTTCAAGAGACAAACTGCTCCTCTCTTTATCTGCTTGATGCTGAAACATTTATCAGTCTGTCCATCTATCGCTGCATTATCTGCTTCCGTTGTTCATTCTGCTTATCTTCTGCAGGCAGGTCAGTGCGTGTGCGTGTGTGTGTGTGTGTGTGTGTGTGTGTGTGTGTGTGTGTGTGTGTGTGTGTGTGTGTGTGTGTGTGTGTGTGTGTGTGTGTGTGTGTGTGAGACGCTCACCTCCTCCGTCAGGTTTGAGTCCTCCAGCTAGCATCCTGATGAAGGTGGTCTTCCCCGTGCCTGAAGGAATTTATAAACCAGTTGAAACACACAGAGAAACATCCCATGCTAAGTTGGTCCACACTTACATGTTGGTAATCATCTGGTGATATAGGAAGGAGAGATATCTGAGGGTAGAGTCAGGGGTACATGGAGGACAAGGTGAGGGAGGAAGGAAGGATATATGAAGGAAAAGCAAGCAAGGAAAGGACTAATAGGTAAGAGTGGGGAAGGAGGAGAGAGAAATATGAAAGAATATCGAGGGGAAAAGTAAGGGAGAAAGTTGAGGTAAAAGTCAGGGAGAGATGAAGGAATAGATGAGGGAGAAGGGACAGACATCTATGAGAAAAGTGAGGAAGGAAGCATAGGAAATAGGGATGCTCCGATCGATCGGCCGAAAAAAAAAAAGGGACAGATCAGAGGTAAAGGTGAAGAAGGAAGTTAGAGAAATATAAAGTAACTTTAAGAGAGGAAGGAAGGAAATAAGAAAGGGACATTTTGAGAAGGAAGGAGAGAAAAGAGAGGGACAGAAATCTAAGGTAAGAAGTAGGGCTGCTCAATTAATTGTATTTTAATCGCGATTACCATTATGGCTTGCAACGATTACGAAAACAACGTAATCGAAAAAAAAAAAATTTAAAATCTTTTTTTTTTTTTAATTACTTTTTTGTGGTTTTTCATTTGAATTATACTCAAAGTTAATCAACTGTTAAAAATATACTGTTCACATTTTTTTTCTCCAATAAATGGATGTTTTCAAAGTCAATGAATAATCCCATTTAATAATCGCATTTACAATTATTGACCCAAATAATCGAGATTATGATTTTTGCCATAATCCAGCAGCCCTAGTAAGAAGTGAGGGAGGAGGTAAGGGAAGGTGAGCGAGGAAAGGAAGGAAATAGTTCTCATACTCCTATAGCATTAAGGAAATACTTTTGAACCCACAGAAAGGTTATGAATATATAAATACGTTATGAAAGCGTGCTCTGACCGTTCTCCCCGAGCATCACCATGATCTCAGAGTCGGTGAACTCTCCAGCTCTGATCTCCAGAGTGAAGTCTCCCATCGTCTTCACCATCGACGGGTACTGAGACAAAGCAGCCGGTTTAAAGACACGCCCACAATCTGGTTCCATCGTGTCAGGAATCAACATTCAACCCCCCCGTAGTACAGAGGCATTGTGGGTAAAACTGATGAAGCTACACAGTAACACTTGAGATTCAAATGGTGAATAAATGACATTTCTTTAATATATATATTTTAATTAAGTGTTTTTTTAAGTATTCTACAATAAGAAAATCCAACATTTAAGGGAACTATGTTATAAATCAATCTTAGTTAATCTCATCAAATAATTATATAAACAATATTCCAAGTTATTTTCCTGTAAATGAACCACTTTAATATCAATCAGGGTTTGTTCTGGTATTTTTATTAATTTAATCTCAGACAATATTTAAGTAATTTCCTGTGAATTCACCGGTTTTAATCTCAGAATATCCTCATTTTGAAGTGTTTTTTCACCACTTTATTCACAGATTATCCCGTAAACTACGTCTCTAATCCTGTAAATTAATCAATCCTAATCCTAACATCACACTCTGTCCCAGATCTGTCATTTTAAGAACGTTTTAAACCTATAATAGCTCTTAAAAGCCGTCCATTTCAGTGACTGGTGTTTCACCAATCAGGACTGATGATGATGAAGAAGGGAGGATGCAGGGATATACATCACGTGTGAGGAAGATGAAGATATATTTGTGAAGAGGAAGCTGACCTGGTAATGTCGGAGTCTCTTCACTTCCTCCTCGTTGGCCGTTTCGGCGACTTTGAAGACGAGCGAAGTTTCTCTAAACCGAAGATTCTCCGTGGGAACGTAGCCGTCCAGGAAGATGTTGATGCCTGGAAGTAAACGCGTCACAAATTCACATTTACACTCAGTTTATCGTTCTCACATCCTGAGAGGGAAACGGGTTCACTAGAACATCACGTTTATAGGATCACTCTTAGGACGAGAACAACTGGAACATATAAAACTACACCTCCATAGTTTAGAGACACATTCAAATATCTATCTACATTACTAACATGTGTGTGTGTGTGTGTGTGTGTGTGTGTGTGTGTGTGTGTGTGTGTGTGTGTGTGTGTGCATGAGTGTGTGTGTGCATGAGTGTGTGTGCATGAGTGTGTGTGTGCATGAGTGTGTGTGTGCATGAGTGTGTGTGTGCATGAGTGTGTGTGTGCATGAGTGTGTGTGTGCGTGTGTGCATGAGTGTGTGTGTGTGTGTGTGTGTGTGTGTGTGTGTGTGTTACCCTCAGGGTCCAGCAGTCTGTCTATCCCCATGTGTTGTTCTGCCTTATTAAAGGCGTGTTCCAGTCTGTCGATCGCAGACGTCTTCTTCTCCACTGAGGCCCAATCAAAAAGCTCGGGTCTGTGGAGGTACAAGGGAAGTTAACAGGGATCATGTGCCCACTGCATCTGGTAGATGCTTTCTCAGTTACACTTACCTTCTTTAGCATATGTTAACTTAAAGGAGATAAAAGGCGTAATTCAAAGTAAAAACTGACATTGAATTTAACAAATACATATTTTGAGTGTCTAGTCTTAAAAGTGAAATACACTGTAGTGATCTCACTTGAGCTGATGCAATCATTTGTATTTTTGGAGCTACTTTAAGTGAGCAACAATATATTCATCTACCAGACAGTCAGTGGTTTGAGCCGTACACACTCTACAGACAAATAGTGAAAGTGGACCATAATAACTCAAAGCTGTTTGATTTAAACATTGCTCTGTGAAACCAACTATCCGTAAACAGAATGCTGTTGGCACGGAGCGGATGATCTGCAGGGTGATGGCTTTGGAGTGTGTGATCTCGCACTCTGTATTCCTGTAAGGACACAGCCAACAGATGCTCATGCTGGCTAGCCATGATTTAATTCATTATGACACGAGTCCAGGCCTGAGACCCAGACTCTCAGGGGCGTCCAGAGAAATATATCAACACCGTTTCACCTGTGCTAAACCATTCTTCCATCGATTCATCCGGCTTTCATCTATTATCCAATTACTGCTGCATCTATTTCTTCATTCTTTACGCATTTATTGCAGCAGATATGTAATGTTGATAGATTCTCACTGGCTGAAATATAAAGCTTTCTCAACTGATTAGGTTTAAACAAAGAGCATGACATTCTCGCAGTTGGCTTCCTGTAGCAGTGCATCACTAACTGCTGGCACTAACTAACCAAATGTTGTCTTTTCATTTTCTCCCTTCATATCCTGTTTCTCTTAGTATTCAGTACTAACGGGCTGCCTACAAAATATGAAAACAAGACCACAACACACACACACACACACACACACACACACACACACACACACACACACACACACACACACACACACACACACACACACACACACACACACACACACACACACACTACAC
>NW_011354876.1:0-11134 GCF_000735185.1 Notothenia coriiceps
TGGTTGTCCCTACACCAGATCACCAGATGGTCCATCTCCCACCTGTAGGCAGACTCGTCTCCACCAGAGATGAGTCCGAAACAAATAGAACGTAGCCTTTTACGCACATCACGTCTCCGTTTTACGTGATGACGTCGTGTGGCAGGCACAGCTATGATGGCAGCCGTAGGTTGACATCGATACATTACCGAATATAAAGTATTTAAAAGTTAGCGCAAAACCCCTTACACAATAACATAGACATATTAACAGTTTGCAGATAGCACACACTTAAACACACACCCGCCCGGTTCGGGGAACGGTAAGTTCAGTGAGCTTTGCACTGTCGAAGTGTGTGTTGGTGTGTGTACAGTATGTATGTGCAGTGTGCAGGTAGTTACTCGTCTTTTCCATGTCTTGCACACACTCTTAACGTACCCGTCGTGCTAGCTGTGAACCAGAGGAGTGTGTTAGACCTGCACTCATCCTCCCAGCTGAGAGCCTCCACTGTCCTGCTCAGGTTAGCTCAGTTTGTAGCCTGCTATCAGCTGCAGGTGACCTAGCTAGCCCAAAGTGCTGCTGCAAACAGCCTGAAGCGAGCTAATGCTAACAACATGCAACCAAACACGTCCTGCACATCCTAAATCAGCTGTCAACATGTCTCCTTGTAATGTGAAGCATCCCAGGTGCATCCCACTCTGAGGTAGCTTCCCTAATGTTGAGACTGGCATCTGTGATTTAACCCCAAGTGCAGGTTGTATCTCCTGCAATTCAAATTATACAATGTTAGCCAAATGGTTGGTCAGTATTTCCTAGGAATCATGTACTGAATGCCTTTGTCCTGCCACCTCTCATCACTTGTGCTGTCAGCATGTTGGGGTAGATAACTGTGTTTTCTCCCCCCCCCCCTTGCATGTGTCTCTTTACATAAAGTGGCACTATGCCCGCTGCCACTGTGGATCACAGTCAAAGAATATGTGAGGTTTGGGCAAATAACCTGGAGGAGGAGCTGAAGAGGATCCGACATGTCATCCGAAAATACAACTACATTGCTATGGTGAGATGTGCTAATAGAGAGTGCACACTGTGTGAAGCAGACAGAATTATTTTTCTGCATAACGGGTTGTCTGTTTCTCTTGCAGGACACAGAGTTTCCAGGTGTAGTAGCCAGGCCGATCGGAGAGTTCAGGAGCAACGCCGACTATCAGTACCAGCTACTGCGCTGCAATGTAGATCTGCTCAAGATAATCCAGCTGGGCCTCACGTTTATGAATGAACAAGGGGAATACCCTCCGGGAACATCGACATGGCAGTTCAATTTTAAGTTTAACCTCATGTAAGATTACTTTTGGGCTTCTTTCACTCCATATGTGGCATTGAAATGCATCCATTGCATGCATGTGAGTGTTTATGAATGAGTATCTCAGCTCACTTACAGCATACACCAATGAAACAGTAATAAAAGTTACACATTTATCAGTTATCCTTTATAAATACTATCAATACGATGCATGTTGTTTGATGTAAAAATGTAGAACTTGGAACTCCCAGGACAACACCGGCTCAGATGCAGCTTATAAAAAGGCAGATTATTTTATAATTATGAGGTTCAATTACTGTTCTCGTACCAACATTGTGTTTGATATAATAACTGTGTGGTGTGTGTTTGTCTTCAGAGAAGATATGTATGCACAGGACTCCATCGAGCTCCTGACCACTTCAGGGATTCAGTTCAAGAAGCACGAGGACGAAGGCATCGAGGCGCTTTACTTTGCAGAGCTGATGATGACGTCAGGTGTGGTGCTCTGTGACGGGGTCAAGTGGCTGTCTTTCCACAGGTACTCTAGGTATTCTGCTTTTGCAGTAAGTCGCTTTTTTTCAATTATATTCTCTAGGCATCTGCATAAAGAAAAAGGAATCGTATAGGTTTGCCCTCCGTTTTCTCTCTTTGATTGTCAGTTAATTAAAGATGAAGCACATATCTTCCACTTCCTCCCAGTCTTCAAAAATTAAGCCAAAATATCTTGTATAAGATTCTAACATCCTACGCTAAAGACAAAATTAGCAGCCAGAGTCTGTGCAATATTAATAGGGGATTGCACCGCCTGGAAACCAACTAGCTGCTATAACCAAGTAGTGTTTGGACCACGGTCACTGATTTGCTTTTTTGAAGACACAACAACTCACCATTATATCTTTATAAATACATTTATAATCCAATTGACCTATGTTCTATGAAACAGACTTTTGATTTGTGTTTCAGAAACATGCAAATGTCTTATACTGTATGGCCACACTAGATGGTGCGACTCTGACTAACTGTTAACAGATATGCTGCTAAGCTAGCTGGCAACATGGTCAGTAACTGTATGAACTATAGATTATATTAACAGATCTT
Organism: Notothenia coriiceps; assembly: GCF_000735185.1. NCBI lineage: Eukaryota > Metazoa > Chordata > Actinopteri > Perciformes > Nototheniidae > Notothenia > Notothenia coriiceps. Next base: position 2,378 of record NW_011354876.1, read on the forward strand.
TATTTTGAAAAACAGACAATCACAGTTATGAAAACTCTTAAATTACAGGTACAAATCCCGATCCTCCCTCTCACAGATGTCAATCATGACGTCCCACCCCCTTTCATAGCATCATATTATTAAAACCATCATAAAAATTGACACATCACCGTAATTACAACGACCTCAAATGACATGTCATTTGATTGTTGTTGTTTACTTTAGATCATGTCCCTTCATTAACAAGGAAAGGGAGGGGTCTTTGACCTATACTGCAGCCAGCCACCAGGGGGCAATAGAGTCATCATGTCTGCAGTGAGATTTGACTTAAAGTTGACCTATCATGCTATATTCGAATAATATAGTGTAGGACCATACCTATATAAGACATATTTATCCTTTTATTTTTCAAAATACCAAACAGATCATGCAATTTAGCCATTCCTCATTTCGCTCAATTTAACACTGTCTTTGCATGGGCTGATTCTGTGAGAACAGCGCCATCTAGAGGCCTTGCATATGTACTACAGCATCTCCAGCGCTTTCGAACGGCAATGAACGTGGCTGTCTCCTCCTGATTGGTGGAGTTGGCCCTATAGCCGTAGCGCCACTTCTGTGACGTCATAGAAGTGTTCAAATCTGGATCAGTCTGTATCAGATCCGTTGCGGCCCCTTTTTAAGAAATTTGGGTATGGAGGAAAATAGAGAGGGTTGTGTTTTGACACTTGGTGAGTTCCCTGGAACACCGGGGACACATATTCATGTATAAAAGACGTACAAAAGTGCATTTTGCATGATAGGTCACCTTTAATGATATTTAACAGAACATACTGAGGTTCACAACTACCTATCTCACTTGACCCTTGTGTAATTTGACGTGATGATTCAAGATGGTGGCGTGCACACTCGCATCCATAACTTGTTTCGGCCAAACGAAAAACAAGATTTTTTTTAGTAAACCTCAAACTTAAGGTGACTCACCAGACACTAGTGGCTAGGGATGGGTACCGAGACCCGGTATTAAAGGGGCCCAGGGACGGAATTATTAAAGACCGTGGTACTGTTAAGCTCCGACGTTATCGGTCTTTTTATCGGTGCTGGAGACATCTAAAACACACACACACGGCGGAGATGGCGGAGAGAACACGCTGCAAAGTGTGGTTAAACTTTACCCTTCTCGATGTGGACAATGCTCGTTGCCAAAAGAGCAAGAAGACTTTAGCATCTAAGGGCGGTAACACGAGCAATTAGTCTAAACATTTAGCAAAAGTGCACCACATTCAGACGGAGAAATGCACCGGGTTTGACTGTCTTTCTAGTAGCTCTGTAGCCCCATCCACGAGTAACATTTCCACGCCAGGTATTATGTATGCTAGCAGCAAAACACAGAGTTAACTACATTATACAAACATGGGTTAATGACTAGAGGTAACTGAGTTATTAATTTTGTTAAAGTTTCAGCTATTCTGTTTACAGTTCTGTCATCACATTATTTAATACGATTTGTTAAAACACTGTTGTTAGTTTTACCTCATTTTTTTTCTTCCAAAACAACCGGTAAGAGTACCGTTAAAAGACTGGATTGATAAGCGGTATCCATAAAAGTAGTAGTACCGTTAAAACCTTAACGATACCCATCCCTACTAGTGGCTCCATTAATCAATTTTTAAACAACCATATTTTTATGTTGATAATTTTGTCATATTGTTTATACTAACGCAACACAAATGAACGCGGCGCTGTTACCCCATTTGCACTGTTTGCTTCTTTATCCCAGTTCAGACGGTTCAATCGTGTACATCTGAACACCCTGGCCAAAATGTAAATCAGCCCAACTACAGTCTGCTCTTACTCCTAGGTTGAAACGTTTAATGATATTTGCTTTGGCTTTATAGAAGTGTGTTATATTTTTTAATTCTTTATTTACGTTGTGTGTCTTTACCTTAGTGAGAGGTAAGATGTTACGCAGAACTGTGGCCGTTTTTGTCTCACCTAAAATGAAGAAAAATCTCCTGTTGGAATTTGTTCTCCAATTTGCTGCTCGATTTAAATGAAAACATGTCTTATTATATTGGTCTCTGATAGTTAGTGGTAACTCTTTATTTTTTAGCAAATGTCTACAATCTACTGCTTAACATCTTCGTTTCATACTCAGTTTCCCACTGTGTCTCCATGGCAAACTGAGGCTAAAGATAACCACGCTTTGGAAAATAAACAAAGCTTAGGTTTGAAACACCACTGTCATCCCTTTCAGGTATTTAGCAAACTCCTTTATTAACAGGCTCTCATGTTATTTTGTTTTTCATTTATTTATTTTGTATTTATCATTGTATTTCTTAATTTCATCTAAATTTGTGTGGTTTATTGGAAATTAACTACATTTTTGGGATAAAATTGCCGTTATGAATACACTGAACATCTTATTGTTTTGACCTCTAATTAGTAGGATGCTTGTTGTTAAATCAAAGGCCTGAACCACAAGATACTTTTTTAGGGTAACGCCGTGGCTTTGTGTAGTTATCTGTCCTCAAATGTACAGACTGAACAGACCTCTTAAAACCTCCTGCTGTGTGCACTTTATAAAACATAGTTAAATGGTGTGTATGTGTTTTGTAGTGGCTATGACTTTGGATACCTGATCAAGATTCTGTCCAACGCTAACCTGCCTGAGGAGGAGGTGGACTTCTTTGAGATTCTGCGCCTGTACTTCCCCGTCATTTACGATGTCAAGTACCTCATGAAGAGTTGTAAAAACCTGAAGGTACCTTAATAAATATTTCAGTAGGTAGCACAGTGTCTCCTGTTGTGATCTTGTTAGTGGTTTTACTTTGATACAAAGCTTGTATTTTCAGTGATTGAGTGTGTTTTGTTTTCAGGGCGGGCTGCAGGAAGTGGCTGAGCAGCTGGAGCTGGAGAGGATCGGACCGCAGCACCAGGCCGGCTCCGACTCCTTACTCACAGGCATGGCTTTCTTCAAGATGAGAGAGGTAGGCTCCTCCAATCAGGGTGAAGAGTTGTGTGTCCAATTTTAATTTCACAAAACCTGCCCAAAGAATAACTTACAGCAATAGCTCGGATTGTTTGAAATTGAGAGGATAGAAAAGCGACAAAAGCGATATCAACCACATTTTAAAAAATCATTAAGAGGTCAGGCTTAATTGAAAACAATGCACTGATTTACCTTCCCCTCAGATAGCCCTTTCTGACAACCAATTGAAGCTTTTATCTAAACTCTCTTCCACGCAACCACACTCCATTCATTTAAACAGTACATTTTCACTTACCATGTAAGTTGCTCGTTCACTGATACCCTCATCAGTTAGTTTGAAGCCAACAGGTCCCATGTCATGGCCATTTCTACTGATCATAATTCCATTGTTGAGGTCTACTAGAATAGATTTATATTGTGCAATTTTCCAAACTCACATTGGTTTCTCAAACAGCATCTCTGTATAGTATGTGTATTCACTCTCTGTCCTAAACGCCTTGTTGGAGCTCCTGCCCCCCCCTCTCTGTGAGCCCACTGTGCTCTGATTGGTCAGCTCGCCCACTCTGTTCTGATGAGTCCACCACCGTTACAGCGGAACATCAGTGATTATGTGTTACAATGGCGTTAGCAACCAGAAAATGACACCAGTAATGACAAACAGATGAGAATGCTGCGTGGAGTCTGGGGGCCGTGTTGGCGGGACGTTGCGTGACTCGCTGCTGCAGAGGAGCGGACAGTGTGAGCTGGGTTCATTTCCTGCTTGCTGCGTGGGGTCTGTGAGACAGCGAGACATCGCGAATGGACGCGGGAAGGGGTGGGGGGGTGCTGAGGGGGCTGCAGCTAGCCATCTGCGAGGCTCTAATAGCACCCGTACCCCCAAACGTTGCGCACCTACAGTGTGAGTGCGCCACAGTTTCGCCGCTGCGAGGCTCCACTAGCACTTTGTTTTGATTATCTAAATGAGAAAATGAACAAGTAACTAAATCTGTCAAATAAATGTAATGGAGTAAAAAGTAGATTGTTTGCCTACCTGATGTAAGACAGTAAAAGTATAAAGTAGCATAAAATGAAAATACTCAAATAATGTACAAGTACCTTCATTTTTTTTACTTAAGTACAATACTTTGGGAAATTTACATTCAACCATTGTCTCGTGGAAATATTTAGGACTGATGAGTATGAGTATAACATTTGTAATCACTGGTGTGTAATGAGGGCTCCTTATTTTTTGCCATTTTTAATCAAAGGAGATCAGAGCAACTATTCTCTGTGAGTCCCGAGGGTTAAAAACAAACTACGATTCATCACATATACTATGATCCTAAAAGAAAGTGAGAGTGTCTCTTCTCAACATGTGTGTTTTCATCTTCCACAGATGTTCTTCGAGGATCATATCGACGATGCAAAGTACTGCGGCCACCTGTACGGGCTGGGCTCCGGCTCCACCTACGTCCAGAACGGGACGGGGAATGCTTACGAAGAGGAGGCCAACAAACAGCAGTCGTGACACCCGCCCCTCGCCCCGCGGTCCACATGCACCATCAGTGTGACCCCAACCGGACGATTATCAACATATTGGAATAACAAAAAAAGCTCTCGCATCATTTAGCAAGCTGCTTCTCATAGGCTCTGCTCACCTTAGATACTTTAAGGAAAGTCACAGCTGTCCTCACACATGCTAGCTTCGTGTGTGTGACTTTTATTCCTTAGAATCGGTGTACACGTTCTGGTGGAGTTTAGAATATTTAAGAGGATGGGATTTTAGTTTTCCTAAAAAAAAACGTTCTGTAGAAATGTTTTGCACTTTAAAAGCTCTAACCTGATTTTATATGGAAAGCTGAAAAATGTTTCTGGTGTCTCTCTCCTCTTTGTTGCCTTTTCTACGTTCCCGTTTGACACACAAACCTTTAGTCTCACAACAACCTCGCTCAGCCTTAAAATGAGCTGCTTATATTTTAAACTTGAATTTATTGTGCCCTCTGTCATTGGAGCTTTGTATGATAATGATAAAGGGAGTCAGTGTGTTTACGTGCACATGAATGTTTTGTTTGTATTAAGATGTTTGTTATGTCCTGAATAAGCTCCAATCAGACTAACACAACAACACAGTTTCCTCTTTACTATCTAAGTTTTCCGTGTTTATTCTTCGGAGCAATATGGATTATTCTTGCATGTTAGCAGCAAAGCATTATGGTCTTGCAATGATTTATACTGAATTTAGACCCTAAGAAAGAATGATAAAGTATAAACCTCTCGCCTGCTGTAAGACACGGTGAGGCTAATCTTGAATACTCTGTTGAGAGTACATTTTAATTGAGATGATAAGGTTTACTAGAGTTTTGGAGTCGTTATAACGAAGACAAACCTTTTACTCAATGGAAAAAACTACAATTAGTAGTTCTGGCCTTTTGAATGAGTTTCTTTTGTATTGCTTTCCAGTTAATTCATGCTGCGTAGAAGAGCCGCATGTTCTCCTCGTTTGAATAAATGCTGTGTTGTTATAGTAGTGTCCTGAACTTCCATAGGTGTGTTGAAGTGTAGCTTCAACATGCGTTCACCTCCCTGACCCTCAAACACATCTTTCACACTGTTACGGAGTAAAAAGAAGGATATGCAATATACAAGAGGATTGTTTTTAGATTATTTTGTAAATAAAGGCATGAAACTTTTCTACCATAAATGCTCTCAGCCTTTACATTACTAAACACTTTGAAGTTTAAGCCCTTTTCATATTTCCGGTCTCCTGTTAAAATGCTTATGACCTCAGTCCTGTACAATCAAGTCATTTACATCATTCTTCTTATACCTTTGAGTTGAGTACTAGGATGAGTTAAGTAATAATATTTGGATACTAATACTACAATTTGTATACTAATACTCATATTAGAAAACCAATGTTAATATTTGTATACTCATACTTAAATTCAGATGAGTTGAAAACTAATAATCAAATTCTGATAGTTATAGTAATATTTGACTACTAATATTCGTATGAGTTGAAAACTAATATTTGGATACTGTTACTAATGTTAGGATGACTTGAACATTAATATTCAAATACCAACACTAATATTTGGATACTTATAGTAATATTCTGATACTTATATTAATATTTGGATACTAATACTAGTACTCTGTTACTAATACCAATATTCGGACACCAATACTAATATTTGGGAAATAATACTAATATTCAGATTAGTTCAAAACTAATATTCATACAGTGATAATCTTGTGATACTAATATTTGTAAACTTAACATTAAAATGCATTTAAAACTAATATTCAAACACTAAAATATACATTTGGATACCAATACTAATATTCCAACAAAAAATACTTATATCCGGATGAGTTCAAATCTAATGTTAAGATACTAACAGTAATGTTCGTACCCTAATACTAATAATACAAGGATGGTTTGAAAAATAGCATTCTGATACAAATACTAGGATACTAATACTAATATCAGACGCTAATACTGGTATACGGATACTGATACTAGTACTAAAGTTTGAAAGTGTGACTGCAGTGTGCTCTGTTCTGGAGATATCCTCACTGGAGTGCAACAAAGAGCTGAATCGGGAGGCTGGAGACGAGATAATCTTTATTGTTATAAGGCATCACAACTGTACAGTACATCGCCTCACAAATATTTTCTCTGGAGTCATAGAGAGAGAAGAATAGAAAAATATAGATTGACACTGACGGTCGTAATGAAGCTTTTTTTAAATAAGCATACATTCTACCAATAGTATAACAGCCATTTACAGCCAAAGATAAGAAGAGACTCACAAAGTGAAAATATCCTGTACGAAGCAGCTGGGCCTTTTTTTTGTTGCTCTGCGGTACATCCACAAATTCTCATTGCGAGTTAGAAAAACAGGACAGTTTCTGCTTTTTGATGAGGAACAGAGCTGCAGCATTAAACCGAAGCTTTGCTCGCCTCCAGAGACGGGCGGGGGGCTTCTGTCCAGCAGTTTGACGTGTACCAGAGTACCAGACAGCAGTTTGGATACTTGGCAGGGGAAAACACTGTCACGGCACCTGCAGTGTGACAGCAACATCCTCACTCATGCTATAACCAGTAAGAAGAGCCCTTATTCAAATGGAATTACTAACCTCTACACTTTCTTTTATTTTGTTCAATCCAAGCAAAGGGGGTAACATCTTTCACTACAAATGGGTGTGATTGAGTTGACATCCTGAGATGAGAGCATGCATCAGTCCCCCCCTCCTGAAGTAAATAAATGGCTGAAGAAACATCACTTACATCACATTAACACCACTAGTCTATACTCAATGTGCAAACATTTGGCAAACTTATAACAGCCTTTATTTTTGTGCTAAGCTACGAGAATGACATAAACAATCCTTATTTTTCTCTGACAGTATCACAATAGCAGCTCAGAATGATCTCCTAGTGTACAAAGTGTTAAAAAAAACACCCCTCCATAGCTGCTCTGTGCTTATCATGTACAAACGTGATTGTTGAAATGCAATTTTAATTTCAATTCCCGTTCTGAAGCCCCAATACTTTCAGGATAGCAGCAAAAACTGTTGGTGATAGCAAAAAGAGTAATACCGATCATGATGATAAGCTTTTTTTCTGCTGTGATATCCGTCGCGTAAACCTCTCAGAAGCAAGGTGAATTATGGGAAACAACTATTCTTGATGATGTCATCACAATGTCAAGTTCTGGTAGTCACAAACACTGAGGAGGGTGCCGTACACCTGTTGAATGAAAGACATATTATTGTTGATTTAATAACTTGAGACGTGGATAGATTCTATGAGACTGTAAACTCACCTCTTCTGGGTTGAAGACGTCTCTTGTTTCTCCACCACAGGCTACGCCTCATGCTCTATGGTCATCGCCTGGTTACTGGAACCTGAATAGACATGTGCTTCCTGAAGTCATTCAAATTAATAATAATAGTACAAATAATGTAGCCATTGTAGCCACTAAATGTGGACATTCATTGGTTTTGCTTGATAAAATAAATGGTTGTGCCTGTGTTAAACTTGTTGGCCAACTTGTAAAGGAGTGTTTGGGAGAGATTTTAGCCTTTGCAGACCATTTACATGCACAAAAACCTATAACAAACTACAGGAAAGGGAAAGCTCCAAAAAACATTATAGGTCCACTGAAAGTCATGCATTTATGACCAGCATTTATTAGGCATTCAATCTAGAGCCATCACTACAAAGAATATTTTCTACTATTTTCTCCAATTTTTGCCCCATGGGCCAACCAACTGTTTCAAGTTTTTTTTGCAATGGTAAATTAAAATGCATTCGAGTCAATGTTGTTGCTAATAACACTGACTGTGAAAACCAATTCTTCTAGCATATTTTATAGAGAAAATCTTCTGTGTTCTGTGGTTTTGCATTGCATTATGAAGACCAACTGGCATTAAAGGTGGGGTAGGTAATTTTGGAGAAAATTTGAAAATACACAACCGGAAAAAATCTGCCACTTCCTTACAAAGCCCCTCCTCCAACACACACGAACGCGCACATGACAAATGAGGGCACGAGATAAGTTTGTGAACAGATGGAAGGCTGACAGGTAGGTAGGCCATCCAGTCATTTAGCCGGGCCGGCTAAAATGATTGGTCGTGCTTTTTACAGTACTACGGCTTCCACAGATGACATTCTTTTATGGATTTTTTTGTCAAAGCACTTAAGATATTCATTGCTATCGGGATGTTAAGAGCATTCCATCGAATATAACAAAAACTGTATCTTGAGACGGTTTCTCAAACTTACCTACCCCACTTTTAAC
>NW_011354877.1:0-2601 GCF_000735185.1 Notothenia coriiceps
CGTCGTGTGTGTGTGTGTGTGTGTGTGTGTGTGTGTGTGTGTGTGTGTGTGTGTGTGTGTGTGTGTGTGTGTGTGTGTGTGTGTGTGTGTGTGTGTGTGTGTGTGTGGAGCTCTGCGGATTGGTCCATTTGGACCTGGGTATCCGTTACGTCACTATACTCAGGAAGAAACAATTGGATAAAGAGAAATCTCCAACGAGGCGTTTTGGGGCAGCATAGACAGGTATTTTCTGTGTTAGAGTTTTACTCGCTACAGGGTGTACTTTGAGGGTGACTCTGCAGAACGTTTACATGCAGAAAAACCTACATAACACACAAGGGGACGGGTAATAACCGGAAAAGCATAACATGGGACCTTTAACATGATTCAATTATGCTGTGTCATTGAATTTAAGAAAACTGCCTGAAAAGACCTCACATTTGATGTTTAGGAACTCGAAGCGATGGGAACCCTGATTATCTCTATTATTAGCAATGCCAAATGGCTAATGGCCAAAGGTATGACGACTCCAAGACATCACAAACCATCAATCTGCATCTCTCAAAAGTCTTGTCTGTTTCTTGTTTTTAGTTTTAGCTTTAGATTTTATTCCAAAGATTGTATTGCTACACAATAAATCATCACAATGTCAATTGACACGATACAAATTTGCAAAAGACTATGATATTGCACATTAAGTATACTGTAGTAAACATTTTTTGCCTGATACACATATAAGCCATTATTATTTTAAAAAATCGTTCAACTTGGAATGTGTTGTATTTGAGCAGAATATTGAAAGCAGCAGAAAGTAAAGTACCGGTACACTTTAATCAGATTATTCATAGCAATTGCGATATTCAACACGTTCCCATATGTCTCTTCACACGGTGCAGCGCTAGTTGAAGTCAGTTCTTTCTCACCAAACTGGAAAAGCCATTTCTTTTTCAACAGGAAATGCTTTCATGTTAAAACATGAGAGGGAACTCTCCTAACTGTTGCCATATTCTTTTTTGGATTATAAACACACCTTTTCATTTGATTGTGAATGTGAGCAGTTTACCTTGACTTAACACAAGAGAAATACAGAATGCAGACGCAGTTCCTCAGTCAGAATGCAGACATGGTGTTTAGTCTGGAAGACAAAGGGAGGGAAACAGATAAAACAAAGGAAGAGAGAGGGAGGACTGCAGAGGGAAGAGTATGTCAACACTTTAGAAGACAGGAACAAGGTGTCAGCAAAAGAGAAACCAAAATAGGCAAAAAGAGAATTCCTAGGGAGTTGCAGATTGTGTAGGAGTTGATGGAAGCTACGTTTGGAGGCTAACGATGCATCGGCTCTGTTTATGAAGCCAGATTATGTGTAAGGTGTTTGAGCTGTGCTGGACAGTATGCAATGGAGTGTGACAGGGTGGATGAAAGACACAGGATAATCCACGTTATACACTTCAGATGTGCTGATCAAAGGACGATGTAGCGAGAAAAAAGACAGGCAGGCTTTCCCTGTTAAAAATAGATCCATAACTTGGGAAAACAGCTATGATTTGGTCTCAAACATCTGTTATGATGTTAAATGTAGAACTTGAACAACAAAAATGACCTGTACAAAATGAAATCTAAAGCATTATAGGGATATAGCTGCTTTATTAATATATCTCTTAGCTTAAAATGAATAGCTTTTATGTTTTCATTATTAAGTCTTATTAATAGACAGGCACCTCAAATTAACATGCTGTCCCTTTAACTTAAAAGCTAGGATTTAGACATTCAATATGGCATATGTGATTTCGTAATTAGGGTGTCTCTTAATCTAAACAAAAGAAAGACGCAGTTTTGTTGCGTTGTGGAGTTTATCATTTATTAGTTTTTCCTTATTAGGATTCTTTAGTTGTTCTATGTCCAGGACGTTTTTGACCAGGAGCCGAATTATCCGTAGAGTTCTTTAATGCTGTTTGGTGGACAAAGTGGGCTGCTAACTAAGCTACCGCTAACGTTAGCTCAGTTTGTTTCTCTGGTAACTTAAGATCCCTGCGTCCGATAACTCAAATTCTTCACCCGGGTAAAAAACAGAGCTATAAACAGACATAATAATTTGAAAAATTGTACATGTTCTACCTTTAAAATGCTTCAAAGTCCTTGAATTAAGATAAATTCAGACTTCCCATTTTTGTAAAGGCACTACAAAGACCCTGACTCACCTCAAACCATCATTTACCGTCTCTGCCGCACACCGTCCCTCATCTGGATCTGTGAAGTTGTAATTGCAGGGTTACATATACCTGTTACACTCTGCTATATATGAGCACACACACACACACACACACACACACACACACACACACACACACACACACACACACACACACACACACAGGCCAATAAGCAGCTTCCCTGAGAGGGATCAATGAAGTACGTCTTCTTCTTCTGCTGCTGCTAATAACCCTCGAGTTGAGACGCTTATCCACGAGACTCTAGAAACACAAATCTTTCAAGTATGCTAACCACTCATCCTCTCCCATTGGTATTACATTCCTCTTTCCATGTTCCTCCCTCCCTCATGCTTCCTCTTTTTCCATCCCTCCCTCCCTCCCTCCTTCAATCTCCCTCCCTCCCTTCAGTCTC
>NW_011354877.1:2641-4169 GCF_000735185.1 Notothenia coriiceps
TTACGTTACGTACGTTAGTAAGTACGTAGTACGTACGTACTTAGTGTGTGTGTGTGTGTGTGTGTGTGTGTGTGTGTGTGTGTGTGTGTGTGTGTGTGTGTGTGTGTGTGTGTGTGTGTGTGTGTGTGTGTGTGTGTGTGGTTCAGCTGGAGGGTAGCTGTATTTATTTGGATTATTGAATTGGAGGGTAGAGGCAGAGTGTTCCACTGTGGCGTCGGGCACAGGAAGGACACGCTGTGACCGGGCATCTGGATCTGGCAAACACACATTCCTGCGGTGGTAAAGTCACAAGTTTGATCCTCACAGCAGCCCGTCTACCCATGAGCAGGACACTGAACCCCGACCTGACTTGTTCTTGACTTGTAGTTTTAATTTGGAATCCTATCACAATCAAAATATGGATTTGTGCAAAATTCAAATCACAGGAAGCACAGTTGTTCTGAAATGCTAAATATGTAATAAAAAAAACGTTTGAAAAATATTATCCAACCGATCACCTTCTAAATACTACACACAACATATTTGTTTGCTACAGATAGTCTCAAAAAGTCATTTAATAAATGATTTTCAATGATAATAAGAATTATGATAAAAAATTGTAATTCCTTTCAATATCTTATACCTTTCAATACCTTTCAGAATCATATCCCAATCGCAATATCAGCCATACAAATTGAAATAATATTTTTTTCCGAAATCATTGAACCCTATTTCAAACCCTATATCAGGTTAAGTTCAACCTGAAATAAACAGAAACAGCTAGATATATTCAAATTTGAATAAATATAGGGACTGGAGCTTTGTATTTCCTCTGTCCATGCTCAGACACCAGTTTGCAGAGAGCATGTTAGACAGACACCAGGCTAGTCTCACTGAGGCCTTCTGCCAGGTGACACAAAGCAGTAATGTTAATTAATTACAGTGAGTGTTACACCAGCCAAAGTCAGTGGGTTCACCTAATGATCTGCACATTGCTAACAAAAGTGAACAAGAGCCGCTTTCACACCAATTACTTTGCCGTACTTAGTGCCCAGTAGGGGTGTAACGGTATATGTATTCGTACCGAAATTATTCGGTACGGGCCCTTCGAGTCGGTACAGGTGTGTACCGAAGTGTACCGAACAAATATAACGTTAAACGTACAAAATTGAGAACGTGAACAACTTTTTGGAAGTAATCTCAGGTGCTGCGTCGCAGCATTCAGAGTAATTTGCTCACATTGGGTTCAACGCGTCATAGAGCGAGCAAGTCATTTCATTGGACGAGAGGCATACTATGAGAGCTGGTCACAGGGATGCGTTCAAATTTAGTCAGTAATTTGAGGAACTGTCGAAATGGCGAACGCAGATAAAGTTGAGCTCGAAAATCCTCCAGCACCATTGAAGTCTCCGGTTTGGGAACATTTTGGTTTCACAGTTACGTACAAGGATGACCGAACCAAAGCTGTTTGTCGGCATTGTTCAACTAAAATTGGTTACGCGGCTGGCAAAACATCAAACTTGCACACTCATTTGAAAAGACATCACCC
>NW_011354878.1:0-5370 GCF_000735185.1 Notothenia coriiceps
GTAGTGTCCTTTAACTTCAACAAACATGTATGCCATCTTCAGTTCTATCTGTAAATCTGCACATTGATATTGTATATTCAAAAGAGACACTCTAGATTAACATCTTTTACTGTTGATAATATGTACACATGTTCTGTTTGGTTTATTTTATATTTTTTTTGTACTGTTCATGCATACATTGGCTGTTTATATCTATTTTCCTTAACTTTTCATTCATGTGCAATGCGTCTACATGCTGCTGTGACAAAATAATTATCCAAACTGGGATCAATAAAAGTATATCTTATCTTAACAAACATACCCCCAAACAATAAACTTAAACTGTTTTATTTATTTATTGTGAGACATCCTCCCTCTCACTACGCTCATGCAGTATTACATTGCATTCATAGCTTTTGGGACATAAATTGACAAGCATATCTTAGCACCTCCCATGCTCTAAATCCATAAAAAGCCACCTACACAATGCAGCAGGCACTGAGGACAACACATGGATAATTAAAGTGCAACGAAAAATGGAAAATCCGAGTTAGTGGCAACTTATTTTGTGTTGCTGAAGATCTGTCTCTATTTCTAGGTCAAAGTGGTGATTCTAGGCCAGGATCCATACCATGGTCCTAACCAAGCCCATGGATTGTGCTTCAGTGTAAAAAAGCCAGTGCGTCCTCCACCCAGGTTAAAACATGTTCATTATCTCTGCCTGTGATCTTCTTCTTACTTAAAATCACACAATGCAGTTATGTGCAATGCTTTGACATATTTAACACACATTTTGATGCTTTTTATTTGTAGTTTGAAGAACATGTACAAAGAACTGGTGACGGACATTGAAGGCTTTCAGTGCCCTCAACACGGAGATCTAACTGGATGGTCCGAACAAGGTTATTTTTTAAAAAGCAGTTTGTTGAATGTTTACGCAAAGATGATGGCAATTATCTGACTGCCGTCTTCTCCATCTGTGTCCTGGCTCAATCAGGTGTGTTGTTGCTCAACGCTGTGTTGACCGTCCGAGCGAGCAACGCCAACTCCCACAAAGGCAGAGGCTGGGAGACGTTCACTGACGCCGTCGTGCAGTGGCTCTGCAACAACCAGGAAGGCCTGGTGTTCATGCTTTGGGGAGCGTATGCTCAGAAGAAAGGAGCTGCCATTGACGGGGTTAGTCTGCAGCACTGTGGTTTTAAAAGAAAGCGTATTTCTAATGTTCATGCATCTAAGTTCATGTTTTCTGTGTCTGCAGAAACGCCACCTCGTCCTGCAGGAGGTGCATCCTTCCCCCCTGTCCGCTTGTAAAGGATTCTTCGGGTGCAAACATTTCTCCAAGGCCAACGAGTACCTGGTGCAATCGGGAAAGTCTCCCATAGACTGGAAGTCTCTTTGAACTGTTTTTCATGGTTCTCAACATGAATGTTACTTAACTACAGATCAAAACCCACCCATAAGCTTCCTGTTTTATCAATAGAATGTGCAGATATTTCTTTATGAGAGTCAAGAGTTCATGTCAGTAGTTGAACATATTAATTGTTTAGCTATACACTGAATATTCTTAAATATATCTTTCTCAATATGCTTTTCCAACATTGTAAATATGTCTGTGTTTTCTGTTTACTTTTGTTTTATTGAAATGTTGGTTTTATTAAAGAGGTTCTAAATAGTGGATATTGTTTCTTAATGTTTCTCAATGTGATCACTCAGCCAGCTACCTCAGATACACATACCAAGTGGAGCAGTTCACGTCCCATTGCATTTCAGAATCACTTCACATTAGTGGTTTCTTTTGTTTTAGTAAAATAACGTGTGGATCATGCAAAAGGCTAAATAATAAGGCCACTGCTTTTCCTGCAAGTAAACATGTCTGCCATGATGATGGTCAGTCATTCCACCAGCTGTCACTTTGCTTAAACTAACACAAGTTGCTTGAGTTTAATTAACATTCAGTCAAGTTAAGTCAAATTAACCAGTGGTGTAAAGTAACTAAGTACATTTACTCAAATACTGTACTCAAGTACAACTTTGGAGAGACTTGTACTTGAGAATTTCTTTTTCTTTTTTCTTTTTTTACTTATACCCCAATACAGGTAAAGGTAAAAGGTGCACTTGTACTCCACTACATTTATTTAATACCTTTACTGCAGTTACTTAGCATACATATATTTTTTAAATGTAAAATATAATCAACATTTAAATAAGACTTGCATTACACATGGAGTAAAATTCATAAGCTACCCTTCAGTGTACAAAGTCATTAAAACTATTCCACCTTTACCAGTTTGATAACACTTTAATGCATCAATAATTATAATACAAACATATGTTATTCTTAAATGGGCGAATCTGCACTTTTACTTTTGATACTTTTAGTATATTTTGATGCTAATACTTTTGTACTTTTACTTGAGTAACAGTTTTAATGCAGGACTTGTAACAGAGTATCCTAAACACCCGGATACTTCTACTTTTTCTTAAGTACAAGATCTCAGTACTTCCATAACTTCTCCCACTTCTGAAATCAATTTATATAAAACATAATGCAGTGAAGTTGCCTTCTTTAAAACTAGAAAAATAAACACTGTCCTTTTAATAAATTGACCTTTACCACCCTCATGTGCAGAATCCTTTGGGGGTAAAAAAACAGGAAGTAATTCGCCTTCTTGTCGACGTAAAGGCGCGGCTCTGCCAGTGACGTAATGACGTAAACAGGAAGATATTGGAAAGCTCCTTTTAAACTTCGCCCCTGTCAGTCTGGTAATGTTTGTCCGTTAAACTACTGACAATGCCTGTGCAGAGCCTGCCAGTCCGGGATGCGTCCATACATTTCCGTTTACTGCAGCAGTATCTGGTTCTTCTGAAGAATTACCCCATCCTTACTAAATCTGTGACGAGGTCTGTAGCTCTGCTTATTCCCTGACTGTCACTGTTCTGCAGCCTCGTGCTTGTTTCAAGTTGTTTGCACAGTTTGACATTCAGAACAAATAAACGTGATTTTGTATAGATTACTGTTTGCTACATTGTAATATGTCGCAATCTGCAGAGGTACGGAGAAGTACTCAGATTAAATACAAGTAGGAGTATCTGAGTGTAGGAATTATCTAATTTACTAGTAATGGTACTCCATTTAAAATGTTACTCGAGTTAAAGTACAAAAGCATTAGCATGAAAATATACTTAAAGTAGAAAAGTACTCATTATGCGGGTTGGTTCATTTCAGAATAATATATATTATATGTTTTGATTATATCTTATTGATACATTAAAGTGGTTTCTAAACTGGTAAAGGTGCAGCCTATGTATTTAATATATTTGAATACTGTGTAGGGTAACTGGTGAATATAACCCAGGTGTGACTAAAGTCTTATTTAAGTGTTGATTATATTTCACACCATTAATGCAAATCTGCAAAGTAACTAAATGTAATACATAAATGCAGTGGAGTAAAAGTACCCTATTTAACTTTGAACTTTATTAGGGTAGAAGTACAAAGTAGCAAGACATTAAAATAAATACCTTTAATGTAAATTATTATATTTTATTGATGCTTTAAAGTGTTATCAAAGCTGATGAAGGTGCAGCTAGTTGTATTGACTTTATATTACTTTGTAAGGGTAGTGTGTGAATATACTCCAGGTGTAACTAAAATCTTATTTAAGTGTTGATTTATATTTCACATTATTATTCCAAATCTGTAAAGTAACTATCAGAATCAGAAATCCTTTATTAGTCCCACAAAAGTACAAAATAAATGTAGTGGAGCAAAAGTACACTATTTACCTTTTGAATTGTAGTGGAATTAAAGTATAAAGTAGCATACATTGTACTTAAGTGCAGTACTTGAGTAAATGTACTTTGTTACTTCCCACCTCTGGGAATTTGTTAGCAGTTTTCAATGTGGTTATTGACTTCAAAGTGTATCTCCTTTGTTTGCACTGACCACTGACTGCTCTCTGGTGTCATCACTCTGTAGCCAATCAGCGTCTGCCCTGAAAACCTCCCCTAGTTTTTGACACTGGTTTAATTGGATAATAATACTATGATAACTGTATCTGCTGCATATTAAAAGAGTTCTCTTGTGTGTTTTTGATATTTTTAGTGGCATCCTCTCAGCTTTAGGAAATGTTCTGTCTCAGATTTTGGAGGCAAGAAAAAAGATCAAGAGTGGAGCCCCGGTCGGTGAGATCGACCCGGCTGCAGCTGCTCGATATGCAACCTTTGGGTGAGACCTTATATGGAAACAAAATTGAGGGTTGATGTGCTAAATAACAGGAAAATACATGTAAGGGTTTGTGATTGTGAGCTAAAATGCATCACCAATTGTGGGAAAATTACCTGTCCTCTATGTTCCTGTGTATTTCAGGTTTTTTATCACAGGTCCAGTGAGCCATATCTTCTACCAGCTGATGGAGGTGTGGATGCCCGCAACAGACCCGCTCTGCATAGTCAAACGTCTGCTACTGGATCGGCTTATTTTTGCCCCTGGCTTTCTGCTGATTTTCTACTTTGTTATGAACATCCTGGAGGTAGGTCCTCTCAGAAACTGTCCCCCTTAACATCAGATTAAAGGAGCTCTGTAGTGATTTGAGATGCTCCGGCATTAAGTTGTGGGAAATACACAATTGCAGCAGCAGAGGGAGCAATTGGTTTAGCCCTGAGTCTGGTTGAAGGAGAAAAAGGACACCCCTCCTGTCATGCAAAGCAAACTTTCAATAAACCAGTTAGTCACAACAGTTTTTTTGTTCAAATTTGTTTGCATTTTACAGATTAAATGGAACTTCCTATTAAAGGTCTTTACAGTTTTAAAAATCAGAGATTTAAAAAGCCCCTGAAATGACCTTCCTAGATCCGGATCAAACCCGTCTTTTATTGAAAACCTGCAAAACTGATGTTGAACCCAACTGTTCTTCTCCTGCTAAATTTGATAAAAAATGGCCAAACTGATCATTATCTCGGATAAAATCATATTTATATTTGAACGGATTTGTGAATACTTGCTTCTGATTGCAACTGCATTCTTCGGTCTGTTATTTCTATATAGCAGACCTCTGCTGCAAAAAAGATAATTGCTATGCAAGCAGTTATTTTCCCATTACTAATCTGATGTGTTCAAATGGCAAACTGATCCTTTTTTAAATAGGATTTAAAAACTCCTGCTATGCTTAAACCTTCATTTTGACCACAGTATTTTTTCCAGTGTCTTCATGTTTATTGTATAGTAAACGCATGCTTTATCGTTTTCATATAGACAAATGAAAAATAAATGAAACCAAATTACCGTCCCATCTTTTTCCCAGGCAAAAGGATGGAGAGACTTTGAAAGCAAGATGAGAGGAAGTTACTGGACTGCCTTGAAAATGAACTGGAAAGTGTGGACTCCCTTTC
>NW_011354879.1:0-3977 GCF_000735185.1 Notothenia coriiceps
CTTGGTTCTTTCACCCACCCCTGAAAGATTTCCTTTTATATATCCTTTCATTTAATATATAGACTGCTGTATTTCTTCACATCCAAGGCTGGATAAGCAGTCAGGGAAATGCCCCGGGTTCCCTGAGAGGGTGACCAGTTGGCAAAAAGTAAGTTTGTGAGGGACAATGTGGGACACGTACAGCGATGCTTAGAGGTAGTTTAGATTTCCATAATGTTCATTTAATCCTAAAGAACAAAATCAACATTTCTATTGAAACTATTAGCTTGTAAATATGAATACTAGGCTTTTCTATAGGTTGATTTGTTTGCACAAACTATGCAAGTTAAGGACTTAAATATATTTGACCGGAGGTAGCTTACTACCACAAACTGCTGAACTGCACAGTGTGGTATACGTTCATTATTTCACTGCTGTTACCTCGTGTGTTTGGATATCCTCTTTTGGTTTTTCTTTGTGAGTCAGGGGTTTCTCATGAGTCTTGTATATGTATATGTAGCTTCAAATCCTATTCACTTCTGGGAGCGATTAAAAAAAAAACTGGCAAATGTCACCAAAAACTCTTCATCAGCTGCTGAGTAAATCATTGTATGATTGATTGACATCTGACACAGCTAATGGTGATAGCCCTCTCTGGCAGAGAACAGCCATTGGATAAATGCAAAGCTTCAACTGTCTGGGCGACTGTCAAATGAAGGGACATGGCCTCAATCTGTGGGACAAAGGACACTTGGTCCCCCTACCTGGGACTGTGGACTGATCTCTGTTTCCTCAACAAGGCAAGGAGAAACAATGGCGCTTTGTATATGCAGCGCTTTTAGTAAACGCTGTGCATGTTTCATCAAGTTGGTGAAGATGTTTCCTAATTTGCATGTTTTGGCACATTTGTGTTTTGATATTTGCATCGTTTTTGAAAGTGCAGCATGTTTGTCCTAATTGAAATGTTTTCATGTTTGCACCAGTCAGCCCTCGTAAGAACGAATGAATGCTGCCATTAACTTTACAGAGTTCTTCATCCATTCAAGACAGAGTCTACAGTCCCATGCCTTCGAAGAACGCCATTTTCCACATTTAATAAACTGTGATGGTGTGCTCAGTCAGCCCTTCCCTTGGACATGAACCAGTTCCCTCATATAGAGTTTTCCCATACATGCCTACAATGGTCTGTAGTTTATATTTTGTCCAGTAGGTCTGTGCTTTAATAGATCTGAGTAGGTTGCTTATAATGTATTGTTCTCATGTCCTTTCTCTTTGATGCCCCCTATTCAAAGCCCCTGTTGTGATAAAAGACTGTATAAATAAATTAACCTGGCCTCTAAATTGGTTGACAGATAATGAGGTAAACAAATGGGGGGCGTTTGACTCAAGGGGAATGCTTTTAGAAGTGACGTGAGAATTGAAAAAGGTCCCCAGTGCCCTGACAGCACCCGGTGAATCACCAATTGAGTCACAGCAAAGGTCCTCTCAGGTCACGCTTCCTTTTGTATCAAAACCGCCTATGCAGTTCAGCCATGGCTTGAGAATGTGAGTCAAAATCAGCAGTAAGTGTTGAAATGGCTTATTCAATTTGTGCACTGTGCAGAGAGTAGAGAGAACAAAATGCTTTGTAATTAAGCATATTCAGAAAGTGGTCTGTGGACACAGTTAAAGTGAAGTTTAAAAAAGCAATAATACAATCTGAGTTTGTTTTAGTTTAATACATACAGTAAATGGAGAAATGTCCACACATTCTTTGAACCAGAGGCCATGATGATTGGTTTCGTTCAAGACTCCTAAATGTGTATCATAAAATATCGTTTAAAAAATAAATGTATTGCAACATTGTAATCCTGCTAGTAATCCCCATGTTTTTGAAATGTAACAGTAACCTGATGCATTATTTTATGTAAAAGTAAGGGAATACAGTTATCTTTTTTTGTAAATATGTTACTTCCCAAGCCTGTTACATGCTGGGCATGTACTCTAGAGGCCTGTACTGAGAAGCCAGTTCAACACACCCTTCAACACACCCTGGATAGGTTTGAGTTATCTGGCTTAACTAACCCTAACAAACGCGATCTCGCTAAGCGGTCCTAAGTCAAGCAAGGGTTTCTCTGTCCTGCTATGAGCGGGTTCACATGAAAGGGGCGGAGTTAGCAACATTCCACTAATCACAATATAGAGAAGTGTATTGACAGCAACACGTCATATTTCATGAATGAAGAGTAAACTATAATATTTGATAAATATGAAGAAGTTCAACTGTATACATCCATGACTTCATATGTATGGCGATTTAACCACGTAAAAATTGAACCAGGGTTGTAGGACTAAAAAGTTAACCCTAAAGTATCTCTCTAACCCCAAATCCTGCTTCTTGTTCAGGCCTCTGATGCAGGTTTAGTTACACCAAAAAAACTAAACACTGCCAGACCAAGTTCATGATAGCTTAAAGTTACAAACGGCAAGGTGAAACGCCTGACATGACATTATACCGATAGTGAAGTTATTCTGTATTCATCACATCAACAGGAACACAGGGAAAAATATAATGTATATAATATAAACAGAAATGCAAAAATTTGTAGATTTGCACCAAAGGAAACCTCCGCCCTTATACGATCATGGGATGGTTGTTGCTGAGAGGTCAGCAGATTTAGATCTGAGGCTGTTGACTTGCAGTAGTGAGAGAAGGACTGCAGCAATGCCATTGATATTATACATCATTAGAGTGGTTTAGTCTGAGGTTCAGTGCCTTGCTCAGGGGAACCTCAACAGTAGCAGCAGCGGCAACGGGAGGGAGAGCGATTTATGTATAAAGACGTTTAAGAAGCCAGCAACCCTATTCGATGGAGCTTTAAAATAATAAAATCCTAAGCCTCACTGATAGTAAGCCTACTTGTGTTGTTTTTTTATGAACACACATTATTCAGATTCACGAAAGAATACATAATCTTTATTTAACACTTTCAATATGCAGACAAAAGACCAACAAGTCACAATGATTACTGGTTATCTCCAAGACTCTCATTTGATAAAGGATGTTAAAAAAAAAACTTTTATTACGTTCACTTTTCTAACAAAAGCTTTATAAACTTATATCAAACGTGTCTGTCGAGTCATGATGACCTGGAGCTACTCTCCACACACTGATGAAGAAGTTCATCAGGAGCCTGCTGAGGATGAGCAGACGATAAAAACACCTGCAAGCTGTTTGATATTGCTAATATACTGAAGTCTATTAATGACATCACTAACAAGTTCAGCATGTGGGAAGCCATTTATGTGAGTGCATACTAAACTATGAAAGAAGAAGCTTGCTGTTGGCTCTGTTCTACAGTAAATCAATAGAGAACAATAATGCTTGCTAACGCTACACTGCTCTCTACAGCTGATGTAAAGTGCAGTAGTGTTAGAGGACAAGACTGAGGCAGTGCCAATACAGTGTGTGGGCTTTACCTCTACTTGCTATATTCTACATCTCAAGTTTCTTGACACATACACCCACACACCCAGAAGAAGTGAACTGTAATATTGACTATTGTATTGACGATTGTGCTATTGCAATTTGAGATGCCGACTTAGGAAAGTTTGGCAGTCTACTTCAACTGACAATGCCCAGTAAGAGCTGAGGAGGGAGAAAAGCTTCCACTGCAGAACACTGGGGAGGAGGAGGATGAGGGAGGCAGGGGAAAAAGATAGAAAATAGTGAGCTTATTTCACAGCTAAAAGGCAGCAAATTCAGCATTTGAGTTCATAAAAGCTATATTATTCCTGCTACTAACCACCCTACCATGACCACAGACTATCATGTCTTTAAATGGTGTCACCCGGTCATGTAACTATATCTGTACTCATATATGCTTTTATTTTGTAATACAGGTGGTTTCTGTATCCTGTTTATGCCGTTTGCGCTCCATTATGCTTCTGCAGACGCTGCGGAAGTCATTGAGGATTTTCTCTCTCTCTCTCTCTCTCTCTCTATCTATCTATATATC
>NW_011354879.1:4102-8651 GCF_000735185.1 Notothenia coriiceps
TCTCTCTCTCTCTCTCTCTCTCTCTCTCTCTCTCTCTCTCTCTCACTCATGATTTATGTGATGTTAACAATGTTTATTGTACGTTGGAAATGCTGCCAAACCTACTGTAAAGGTTGTTAGCTTGCTCTGAAATTAGTATTGCTAAGTGCTAAGCTAAATCGTTAATTTGCTTGCCTTGCTAGCTCTGTATTCATGTCAGAATTTCCGTTAGCCGGTAATTACCGGACTATGACCGGTAAATCTAAATCTCTCCGGTCAAAATAACTTCCCCTTAGTGCAATACCGCATCGGTTGCGCCACTTATGTGACAGACAAGAAGAGTCAATACGCTACATGCACAGTCACTTCCTTTCTAATGTCTGACGTTTCATGTGGAGAAAGAGATTTATCCTCCTGAAGGGGACATGTTGACCCCTCATGTAAATATGTTTATTCTTTACTGTTGGTTCACTCATTACTGGATCAGCGAGCTGCATGAGAGGGACCGGCTGTCAGGAGAGGGAGAGGAAAAGAGAGGATCCGTTTATTATTCCTGTGTTATTATAAGTTACTGTACCCTTTTGAATAATTTAGTTAATCTACTATAATTAGTTTGTTTAATATATAGTCGTTATCAATTTATTTTAAAGCTCAATAAATAACAAAGAAGACCTTTGACCGGCACTTTTCTCATTTTGTCCGGAAGATTTAAACTTTAACGGACATGTTGACCGGCAAAAAATAATTCTAAAGGAAGCTCTGATTCATGTGTACAGTCTGTATATTTTTACGTGTATTATAACATTCACGTTTGCTGCTGCAATAACTGTGAAAAGAATGCAGATTTCATATACAGTCTTTTAATGTCCTAAGCTAATGCTGACTAATAATCAGTAACTATTCTCACACATATACGCTTTGTTTCTTGCGCTTCATTTCAGAAACTTCTTCAATGTTTTACTTCCTCACTCATTTATGTACAACAACATTGTGTACTGCTTGTTGCACCTCTGCTCTGCAACTAAACACTTTTAAATCCATCTGCTGACTCTGTGCTGTCTGACCAGAGCCCTGTAGTGCTCCATTATCCACAACACCAGTTTAAAGGCTTGTCCCTACCTACCATGATCTCTCTGTTGAGAGAAAGCACCACCCAAGACTCTTCGTCATTGATCAGTTAAAGTTGAGGAAGAGCTGAGGGAGTGCAGACAGGTCAACAGACTGGGACCCGGTTCAAAGGGTCCACAGCGACCATATCGGTTCACTTTAACAGTGAATTACAGACTACATTAGGGTCAGCCCCAAAGAAAAACTGAAAAATATCACCCGCTGGGTGGGTATAAATGGCAATTGTTTTGGCGATTTTTTCAATCTGACTTCCAATTGACAATTTTTAACAACAGAGGGTGCTATATAACACACTTTCAGGAAAAGTCACGGACTGGGAGACTTTAATATGTTATGGAAAAAAAGTTACATACCATCAAAAAACAGCTGCGGGTAAAATGTACCCGTTGGCGGTTCTAGTGTTAAGGTGCTTTTTCCCCCCTTTTTGTTTTTCACTAAACTGTGTCTCAGGGCTTCTTAAAATTTAATAAACTATTCATGTGTCATACTCATTTAACGGGAAGAAACTCAGCTAACTGATGATATGAGCCATTTTTACCGAAATAAAACACAAGTCTCACAAGAAGCTAACCTTTGTAAAATTCCACAGATACTATAAATATAACTATCTTCACTGAGCGATCAGAACTTGCGACAGGGGAAGCAAATACAGATACCGCACAACGTAGCTTTAGGTAGCAAAATACGGAGATATGCTCACTTTAGCTGTTATTCTGAAAAGTTGTGTTCAATGGCCTTCAAACGAGAAAAACGCGGCTGAAGGTTAATCCATAGGTTAATCCAATGTGTCTGTCACTTTGAAAAAATTATTGATGATCCATAATTCCATTTTTATGTCAAAAACGGAGTTTTCATATTAGCTGATACCAACTATATAATATGTACCTTGTAAAATAAAATAAATATATTTAATCTTTTATTTTTAATGACAATCTAAAATGTGGGAAGAGGGGGGGCGGCGCCCCTATGGGCCGGCCGCAACTGCTCAATAGTATATTGGTAGCTTTTGTTCCTTAACAGTGCTCCTTGTATGTTTCATGTAAAACTAAACAGAGTGAATATGCTCTCGCCTTGAGCGTGTTTCAAGAATGGCTTTGTTCTTTTTTAATCATACATTTATTTAGACTTGCTGTTTTCATTTTCAAGCAATCACTTTTTAATCATTTATATTTTGATTTGTTGGAAATGAGGGCAATCTCAAGGGCCTCACTTCAAACCTCAGAATATGATTAGCTCCTTTCTTCTTTTTTGATTGCGGGGCCTTCCATTTCTGGTAAATCCTCTGTCCTTTTTCGCTTTAATTTGCAGGACCAGCAACCTTTTCTTTAAATTCTGTATACAATAACAATAATAATTTGTTCCTAGCAAATTAAAACCCTTACATTTGTAGAAGTAAAATGGATGAATTCTCTTTTTTGTCTTATTTATGAAGAAGTAATTAACCCTTAACCACTTCCCTTTGCCAACCGAGAGAGGCTGTGGCTAATGAATGCGTTTTCCAGTGGTGGTGCATTGTGCGAACAAACAACATCCTTGAGAGCCAACTACCACAACTGGGTCACACCAAATCCAAAACAAGTCAATTATTTGTCGCTTTTAAATTAAGATTCAAAATGCAATTATGATTAAAAACTAATACTTTGAAAGGGTGAAGTCTTTATGCAAGTGGCCTCAATACGACATACATTTGCATATCTAAAGAGACTCTGTATAATTCCTCTCAAAGCTCATGTGAGTGGGACTAACCCTTAATGAGATACATGCCGGCTGTGTGCCAACACAGTATTACAAACAAAAACTGTACAGTGAAAGGCTTTTATTAGTAAAGTTGAAAGGTTGTGGGGAATGCTAAGGGTGAATTTGATTTAGAGCTTTATCTTCTTTGTTTTTTCACAAGCATTCCATAAATAGTTGCTGTTTTTGAGCTTTCCCAGCTTTAGGACAAAGATCAGTTTTATTTCAAAGCAAAAAAAAGTAACTTTTAAAGAGTTAAGGGTGGTTAGAAGGGAAGAGGGAAGAGAAACATTAAAAGGAAACTTTTTCAAAAATAGAACAAAGCTGTGTCTGCAAGCCGTACATTTAGAGAGTTAGCCTGTGGGGGGTGTTGGGGGGAGGTTCGGCACAGAGAGGGCTGATTCCAGATTTCCCCCAGGGATGGGATCAGATTCTGCATAACCAAGCTTTAAGGGCATATGTCTCAATCCTAATGTAAAGGCGCTTCCCTGGCTCTGAACGGACTAACTGTATTATAAGTTTACCGTCCTATACTGCCAGAGACATCACCTGTTAGTGTGTGTGAATCTGGGTCAGGGGGAGTGGTGACAGCGACAATATGATTTGTTGGCATACGGACTCTGTAAGGAGCTGACCTTACACCGCCATTAAAACTTCATCAAGGAAACACATACAAATCATTAAAGTTTCAAATGTTTCTATTTCTGTAAGGACTCATCTGGAAGGTGACATCACATGTCCCATTAGCTTACAGAGCAACTTGAACTGGAGCCTCCTATCCAACCAAGACCCTCACATTCCCCCCCGTGTTTGCAACTGCCGGCCACCGTACAGAATAACTTGATTGATTTGTGTTGACCCAGGTGGAACCAAACTATAAAGCCACCTATCCGTAACTAAAAAAGAAAATCAAAAATGGTAACACACGCATTGTGAGCTCATTCATAGTGAATTAAAAGACATGGATAATGCGTTATGATTTCATAAAAACTAGGGCTGTTAAGTTAACTAATTGTTTAACGCCACTAATTATTTTAACGTGCGATTAACGCATGTGTATTTGTCCTCAGCCCGCCCCGTAGTTTCAGAGCCCAAAGGCTTGACGTTGTTGTTGTTAGTTGGATGGTGGGAGATTCTAGCGAGAGTTATGGATACAAAAAAGGTGTTTTAAACAGCAAGCCAAGCACACAGCTGATGCTGACAGCTCCGCTCCTGCCGCTCGTTTGCAGCAGACCACGCTTGAAAGTTTGCCGGGGAGACGCCTGGACAACAACAGCGATAGCTAAATGGGGGGCTACAGCTTAACATTGTGGAGGACGAGGGGCTGCGTGAGATCATTCAGATCGCATCCAACGTGTTGACTGCACATCACAGCACATTATTTTGCCCCACAGTGGGAACTTCAGTCTCATGCTTTGACTGAAGATGAAGACAGAGGAGCGGCATTTTGCTTGTCTGTTTGAGCAACTGGCTCAGTGCAGAGAAGTACACAGGGTTGGGAGAGACGTGTGAGAGAGCGAGAGGTTCCAGGTTGTTGTGTTGAGAATATTCAGGAGAATATTTTTCATTGTTCCAATGATAATAAAAAAACATTTGCATAAAGCATATTTGTCCACTCATATGTTGACAAGAGTATTAAAAACTTGAAAAATATTAGATACAAAATGTGACGATTAACTATGGACATCATGCGATTAATCGCGATTAA
>NW_011354880.1:0-2537 GCF_000735185.1 Notothenia coriiceps
AATTTATACCCTCCTTTGTATTCAATTTGACTTTAAATGTGACCATGATTAGCTCATTTTCTCCTAGACTTCTATACAATTAGACTTTTTAGTATAGTGTATATTATATGCCGGTTTGATTGCTTCTGCATTGATTTCATACAGATTTTAAACTCTTTTTATTTTATGAACACACAGGGTGTTTCTCGATCTCCAGTACGCTTGCTTGGTAGCACATGTCTTCTGAGCGTCTTGCTTCAGAAGCGAGGCAAGAATACTTCCTGACATTTGGAAAACGAATACTGGAACAGGCGAGCAAGTGTGCAGGTGTGCGTCATATGGGAGGCCCCGCCTTACATTTTCCGCCACAGATTTGGGAAATTGGGAAATTGGTCCGTGCCGCGCGCAAAGCATTGTGGGGATTTTAAGACCGTGAAGTCTACACATGTGCAGCCTCGAAATTTCTCCAAACGGAGTATGCCGGGCTCGGTAGATTTCCAAGTATGCTGGACATTGGAACAGTCCTTCGGCGGCACTCGATGACGTAGTATGCTTGAAATAGTGGTTCTGGAGCAGCTTTACTCGCGATTGAGAAACACCCACGGAGAGGGACTAACTTATGGTAACACAAAAGAAAACATGGGAGCGGCAGCTTCTTCTGAAGCCAGTCCCCAATTCCGGGGACTTCCAGCTGGGGACTTCGGGTGGCAGTATACGCCGTGAAGTTGTTTGCGGCCTGCCAGTAAAACCAAAGCAGAAGAAGAAGAAGTGACGTCAGCGGCTTCATTTGCCTAATTCTCCCTCAGGGACTTATTCCAGTGTGAACGCGATCTGCAACCCATATCAGCCGGCCCCACCCTCAGCAAATCAAATCGGTGCAGTCAGTGAGTCAGCACGATAGATTCAAAAACACACAAAGACGAGGCAAGAGGAGAGAAACAGTCGGAGTAATTTCAAATGGCGTAATCAAAAAAGAGAAAGGTAGACAGCGAAAACAGAGCATTTAATTACATTTTCTCTTACTAGACCTCTTTGAAATTGAATACCCCTGCATTATAGAAACAATAATAATAATAATTGGGAGGGGGGGGCGCAGCCGTTATGTTCTCTGAGGGGAGGCTCACCTTCCCACACTTTGAAAACCCCTGGCTTATATAATTTCAGGCTGTGGACGAGATGAATGGTAAAGAAATGAATGGGCGGCAAGTGTATGTGGGCCGTGCACAGAAGAAAGGGGAACGCCAGAATGAGCTCAAGCGTAAATTTGAGCAGATGAAACAGGATCGCATGACCAGATACCAGGTTTGTTGGTTTCTACTGTCACTGGGTTGTAGCTTGAAAACTCTCCTTTCTGTGATAAAGTAAAAAGCATTCTGAGGCTCTCCCACCTCATTGCCCTAGTTAGCGAAGTTGTTTTATCTCTCCAAAACCTATTGGGTCTATTAAAACACAACAAAGTGATATTGGTGTGAAATCTAATTCAAACTAGGTTGTCCCCAGACACAACAATGACTGGCTCTACAATACACAGAGTTGATTTGGCTCATTCTTGATATGTCCCTTTGGTTTGTTACAAATGCCATTGCCAATGTTACAGGGTGTCAATCTTTATGTGAAAAACCTGGATGATGGCCTAGATGATGAGCGTCTGCGTAAAGAGTTCACTCCGTTTGGAACCATAACCAGTGCTAAGGTAAGGGGCTTGATTTGTAATTATGCACTTGTTGGCCTAAAAATAGATTGAGTTGTTAAAATACAACATTTATATAATTTTATAATGAATAACAAAGCGTATCAAAACGAATCTGTGTCTTCTCTCATAGGTGATGATGGAGGGGGGCCGCAGCAAAGGCTTTGGCTTTGTGTGTTTCTCTTCCCCAGAGGAGGCCACTAAAGCTGTAACGGAGATGAATGGGCGTATTGTTGCTACAAAGCCACTGTATGTGGCCCTGGCCCAGCGGAAAGAGGAGCGTCAGGCCCACCTAACCAACCAGTACATGCAGAGGATGGCCACAGTCCGTGCTGTGCCCAACCCAGTACTCAACCCATATCAGCCGGCCCCACCCTCAGGCTATTTCATGGCAGCTATACCTCAGGTGAGTCCGCTGGGTATACACAATACAGCTTTATTTATAGAGCACTTTAAACCTCCAGACCAAAGTGCTGTTCAGTCAAATAAACAAACAAAACATACAATAAATAATACAGCACGGCTCACACACCATAAAACAAGTATAAGTAAGAACAATAGACAATTTAAAAGCACTAAAAACAACACTCTAAAAGATGTTAATACGCTAAGGAGAAGAGGTGGGTTTTAAGAAGCGCTTTAAAAGCAGGCAGTGTGGCGGCCTGTCTGATATGCATGGGCAGATCGTTCCACAGTGTGGGAGCCTGTCTGATGTGCAGGGGCAGATCGTTCCACAGTGTGGGACCCGCTACAGAGAAGCAACGGTCCCCTCTGAGCTTTGACCTGGTTCTAGGCACATTCAGGAGCAGTTGATCAGCTGACCTGAGAGGGCGGTTGGGCGTGTAAGGGTGTAGCAGCTCAGAAAGAC
>NW_011354881.1:0-4315 GCF_000735185.1 Notothenia coriiceps
GTGTGTGTGTGTGTGTGTGTGTGAGAAACAGTGTGTGTCCGTGTGAGATAGAGAGTGTGTGTGTGTGTGTGTGTGTGTGTGTGTGTGTGTGTGTGTGCGTGTGTGAGAGAGATAGAGAGTGTGTGTGTGTGTGTGTGTGTGTGTGTGTGTGTGTGTGTGTGTGTGTGTGTGTGTGTGTGTGACCGGTGTGTGTGTGACCGGTGTGTGTGTGTGTGTGTGTGTGTGTGTGACCTGTGTGTGTGTGTGTGTGTGTGTGTGTGTGTGTGTGTGTGTGTGTGTGTGTGTGTGTGTGTGTGTGTGTGTGTGTGTGTGTGTGACCTCCTGTGTGTTGCTGTGCAGACGGACAGCGTGCAGCAGGCTGCTGAGGACCCGGGGCAGGAGGAGGTGGTGCAGCAGTGCATGGCTAACCAGGGCTGGCTGGACCGCCTCTTCTCCTCCTTCGTGGACCTGATGAGCCTCAGTGCAAAGGCCTGAGAGGAAAAGGACCTCGGCCCGGCACCCAACTCACACACGCACCTGCCGTATGCTGGTGGAGCGAGAACAGCCACTGTGGGTTTGTTCCTGGGAGGTTCACTTGTGTGGACAAGTGTTTCTTTTATTATTGAGTCCATTTTAAAGTACCTCTTTATTTATTTAAACATATTGAGATGGATGGTAGGGAACTAAGTGACTATGGTGGATTTTTCTTCAAAGTCAAAAAAGGGACCACAAGATCATTTGTCTAAACAGAATACTGACCCATAGGCATAAGTATGTATTAACAACTATCATTTGTATTATTTATACAGGTACATTTCCAAAATGACCATCCAAAAATGGGATTAGTTGCTGTTATAATTTTTAAAAAATGTTTAAAGGGATATATATAAAGCGGCCCGCCTTCAGCGCTTAGCTTCTCCAGGATAGGGTGAGACAGTGAGGGTTCAAGGACTATATGATAGTCTCCTGTTTCACCCTGCCTCAGTGACAAAGCCCTTGATGGAAGAAATGTACTCAAAACTAAGCTGTGTTGTTACTGTTTGTTCTTCTGAAGACATGGAGGGATTTAATGCCTGAAAAGACGATGAATGAAAAAAATATAAAGCACGACTTTCTTGAAGAAAGTGTGAAGTGAAATGATCCAAAAGCATAATGTAAGTGTTTAATGTTAGTCCTTTTATCTGTTTGTTGTTGATGGGTATTTCTCATGATTTGCCCTCTCAGAGGATATTCCTGCAGAGCAATTTTGTTGTTTTGATTGTGTAAATATTGTACAGCTACTTCATTCGCTAGTTTCCAGTTGCTCTTACATGAAATCCTGTATTCGACATAATGAAATAAAAAGTGATGATGAATAAGCTACCTTGGGCCAAAGTCATTTCACTACATTTTGCGCAAAGCATAACCACCATAACTATGCCAGCTGCTAGGCTACTTCATGCAAAGTGATGTAGCTTATGCTTATCATTTTGCTAAAAAGTGTGCCTGTTGTTCATTTGAGTAAACTTGAATGCACCATGTGAGTAGAAAAATGGCAACCGCAAATCCACGTCTGGCTGCCTGGACTCAGTACAGTCAGTTGCCCATCACCTCCATACCATAACCCAACTTGCATCTAAAATTGCAAATCTGAGATGTAGGCTCCTGTAAATGTGTTAGAACTAGAACCATATTCTTTTTACCCAGATTCTTTGTGTGCTTTGGTAGGTGGAGTGATACAGCTCTGTATGTCTGTGCCTCCTCCAACTGAAATCCCTACCATTCTAGTCAGATGGACCAAACAGTAAATACTACAGTGTAAAAATGTTACATAACAACATGTTATATAACTTAATAACCGTTTTGAAAACACTTAAGCTGCAACTGACCAATGAGACGGCTGTCATTCTGAGATGTATACATTATTTTACAACCATCTAAAAAGGAACAAATGCTCTAATGTATGCAAGTTGATATTCATTCACAATATACAGCAGTGGTTATTTGACAAATGTAAATCTCTAAATACAACCCTTTAATTTAGAAATGTTCACCAGTATTGTGAAGTATGTGTAACATTTGTTCAGAGAGGAAATGTGTGTGCAGCTGTGTCAGTGAGCCTGTAAAGAAGAGAACCTCACAGAGGACAGAGGAAGCGGGACATAGAGTCCTATTTCCTGAACATAGAGAGAAAGAATTGGCTAAGTTAGACAAGCTGGGGTTTAGAGGCTGGAGATGGAGGAGGTAACAAGAGAAGAAACAGGAAGGGGAGGAACACAACGGGGGGCGGGCAGCGACACACACATCTGGAAATAATTAAGGTGGAAGAGAGGGAAAGACAGGGCAGAGACGCAGATCTGTTCACAAAGTAGACTTTTTCAGACAGAAAAAAAACATACATTCTAAATGATTTAAAATTGTGTAGAAGACTTTTCATCGGGAAAAGCTGGAAATCACAACCTGCCAGTTAATAACAATCCAGAGGAAGAGAAGAAGGAAACCCTCGCTGGTTCACAGACACATGCAGAGGAGAGAGGAAAGGAGAAGGACTTACAGACCAAACCAGGCGCTGAGGAGGAGTGGGACACAGACAGGATTTTAAAGGATTAAAACTCATCTTCAGGTAAAGTCATTTTGATTGACATTTGTAAATATGTGTAGATTTCACATTAGGCTGCCAAATCTACACCCACATGTGCATGAGTAAAAATGAAGGGTTTCTGACAGTCTGATTCCCACTGGAAACAGAACAGCCTGTTAAATCAACATCCTTTAGGTTGGTGACAGCTGCACAATATGAGAATAAAGCAAACAAATATATAAGTAAAAAGTCCTTGTAGCACTGGGACACAGCGTCGGAGGCACAGGAACCAGAAAGGACGTCCTCCACAGCACAGACCTGTAGACTTTGTGAGCCTCACAAACGGCCTGTTTGCGGAGCGTGGTTCTCTGTGAGAGAGTGCTGCAGTCATGGGAAATGCCTTGCGCTGTATTATTAGGTCTGCTGGTCTGCTGAGGAGAGGAGGGAGCTTCCTTCCTGTTAGCAGTCTGACTTCCTGTTTGGGGTCAGTAGTGAGAGCCACTTAGTAACAAACTAATCAGATTTTCACTGTGAACATATTCACATACCCACTAACACACAAACACACATGCACATTCACAGTGTTTTAAATAAAATGACTGAAGATAATTCTTTCAAAACTTGGTTAACAATACAGACACGAATAAAAAGCCCTTGTAAATTTGGCGGCACGTGGGAGTGTTTGTTTGAAATCCTATTTAACCTAAAGCCAGACAACGCCACCTTGGGAATTGCAAGGAGATAATTATTCAAAGTACCAATGAGGCACTCAGGTTTGTAATACTGAGGGGCAGGAGACGTGGTTCCAATTCATCAAATGTTTTATTTCATGTATTAAAAATAAAATATCATTAAAAACACATTAAGAACAACATACACACTGGAAATAAAGGGGGACATCTTAATTCAGGGATGCTGAGGCTTACCATTGGATGGAGGTGACGAGGGGTGAGAGGGATCCCAACAAAGTAAATTAAGGCAACCGTGATTACTACACACTCACACGAAGGAACACAAATCAGGGGGGAGCACAGCACGACACACAAAGGGGGAAGCCACCACCGGGGACACCAGCACCACACCTTTGGCTCTCAGCAACTAAAGAGGGGCAAACAAGACACAATTACTGGGGTAAACAGTCAACACAAATTAATACAGCAGAAGGCTTACACATCTTCCGGCGCAGACTGAAAACTCATCTCTTTCGACTCCACTTCGAGCAATAGAATGACTAACAAAGCACTTATACTGTATACTAATAAAGGACTGGCTTATCTAAAGCCAGTTGAGTAGCACTTGAAATGTTTTAGCTCTATGAAACCTGATGTACTTATATGATTGTTTTCTTCAAGTTTGTATCTTGTTGGGTGAATGTACTTATTGTAAGTCGCTTTGGATAAAAGCCTCAGCTGGATGTAATGTGATGTAATGTACTTGTACTTAACTTGAGTATATCCATTTTATGCTACTCTGTACTTCTACCCCAGAACAAGGGTGTACTTTTCCTCCACTACAGTTCAGAGGTACATGGTGTACTTTTACTCCACTACATGTATTTAATACCTTTAGTTACTTTACAGATGTAGATGAATGATGTGAAATATATAATCAAGTGTTAAATCAGACTTTAGTTCCACCTGGGGTAAATTCACAAGCTACCCTGCAGTATACAAAGTCATTCAGACTAGCTGCACCTTTACCAGCTTTGAGAACACTTTAATGATCAATCATTATAAAACATATCGTATATATTATTCTGAAATGGACCAATCTGCA
>NW_011354882.1:0-2249 GCF_000735185.1 Notothenia coriiceps
ACCTGTTGTCGCTCTGAATCAGACCGCCAAGTTTAGCCGTCTCAACTCCAATTGAGCCGATAGGGACCCATCCAGTGCCTCTGATATAGTTATTCCATTCAGACTTGTAGTCACACTGAAAAAAAACATAGATAAGTTGTTAGAGAGTATGACTCGTGTCAACGTTTTGCACAATTGTGAAAATCAATAGATGCATTTATGTGTTGCAACCGGCAAAAAGTAAAACATTAGCCTCTAAACTGCGGATGGGTAGAAGTATAAAATAGCAGGAAATGTAAATACTTCTACTACACTATAATTAAAAATGACAATTAGCAGTGATTGAACAAATTTCCATTTAAATGTAAACATTTAGTTTATTTCTTTTAAATTAAGTTAATTTTATTCTCTGTGTTTATTTAATAATTTTTTTTTTGTATGATGTTAGACCCCGTTTTAACTCTGTTTGAAAGGTTCTATATAAATAAAGTGTATTATTATTATTTAATCTGGAAGGAAACTTTGGGATTTTAGCCTTAGCAGACCATTTACATGCACAAAGACCTACATAACGCACTACAGGAAAGGGAAAACCCCAAAAGGCATTTTAAGGCCCCTTTAAGGTTTCAAACTTACATCACTTGACTGGGCGTTCATTTTGCGACACCGCTGCACGTTCAAGTTGTCGGGCAGGATCATGTAGCCGTTAGGGATCTTCCTGTATCCGGCGAAGGTCTGAACCTTTGAAGCATGCTTGGCCTGCACCAAACTCATCATGTCCACTGGGGAGTGATACTTCAGCTTGGCCTTGTTGTAGTCCTTCTTGTAGTTCTTGTCACTCTGCAATTTGGCCAACTGCATGTAGTGGACCATCAGAGGATCGTCCTTCACGCTGCGGAAACCAACATGGTGGCCCTTTGCCTTCTCAAATTCTTTCTTATATTGGATCTGGAAAAAAAGGAGATTGTGGACGTTAGTGACTTTTTCAGTTAAATGGAAAAAAGTGCGTTGGGTAGATTTATGATATACTTACATTGCTGGCAATATGTCTGCCATGCTTGGCGTGAATGACAGAAATGGCATCCGGCTTCATGTTGTATCCCTTGGCAATATCGGCCAGCCACTTGTGCTTGTAGTGACTCTGTGGATAAACAAAACAAAAAAGTGTTACGACAATTATTTCTTTGGCATACAAAACATTTTCTAACTTAATGAATATGATGTCCTCTTACCTCGCTCAGGGTCTGGGCGTTGAATTTAGCCTGAAGGAACTGAGGGCTGTCACCCGGCAGATTATAAGTGTGCATGAACTTCTCTCCAGAAGCTTTGTATGAAGACTAGAGAGGAAGAACACAAGTCAAACCTGGTACATGAATAATCAACACATTTTGGAGTTGTGAAGGCATTGGTTTCTTTATTATTAGAAGACATTCTTACGTGGTCCATGATCTTGGTGTTGGCCATAGCCAGAATCATGTTCATGGAATCAGTCTTGCTGGTGAATTTGAAAGAGCTTGGGGGCTGGCGGTAGTGGTGCTCATCCAGGGCGGCTGTAGCAACTTTGGCCTTCTCCACATCAATTGAACCAATAGGGATCCATCCTGTGCCTTTAGTGAAGTTGCTGTATTCTGACTTGTAGAGATTCTGTGGGTTTAAAGAGAAGAAGATTGAGAATTTGTCATCAATGATTGTTGTGCTTTTATTGAGGTCTTAAAAGTAGGGTATGTAATTTTGAGAAACCGGCTCGAGATCGCTAGAATTTGAAAATACACGACCGGAGAAAATCTGCCCCTTCCTTATAGAGCCCCTCCCCCAACACACACGAACGCGCACATGACCAATGAGGGCACGAGATAAGTTTGTGCCCAGATGGAAGGCTGACAGGCAGGTAGGCCATCCAGTTACTTTAGCCGGGCCGGCTCAGATGATTGGTCGTGCTTTTTACAGCGCCACGGCTTCCACAGATGATATATTTTAATGGATTTTTTGTCAAAGCACTTCAGATATTCATTGCTATCGGGATGTTAAGAGCATTCCATGGAATCTAACAACAAGTGTATCTCGAGCCGGTTTCTCAAACTTACCTACCCTACCTTTAATGTGTGCACATGTATAAATGTGTCTTTTGCTTGTGTATATAGGTATATACATATTTGCATACATATTTTTAAATATATTGGTTTTTGTATTCGGGATTGTGGGAAACGGTATTTCGATCTCTCTGTCTGTATACACAAACTGAAAGTTCGACAATAAAGTTGACTTTGACT
>NW_011354883.1:0-2650 GCF_000735185.1 Notothenia coriiceps
CTGGCATATGTACTACAGCGTCTCCAGCGCTTTCCAACGGCAATGTCCGTGGCTGTCTCCACCAGTTGGCCCAATAGCCGTAGCGCCACTTCTGTGACGTCATAGAAGTGTTCAAATCTGGATCAGTCTGTATAAGATCCGTTGCAGCCCCTTTTTAAGAGATTTGGGTATGGAGGAAAATAGAGAGGGTTGTGTTTTCTGACACTTGGTGAGTTCCCTGGAACACCGGGGACACATATTCATGTATACAAGACGTACAAAAGTGCATTTTGCATGATAGGTCCCCTTTAAGTTCATTTAAACCATATAATAAAGTGTTTCTCTGTGTTTTCAGTGACTGTAACAGCAACAGGAACTCCATCGCCTCGTTCACCAGCATCTGCAGCAGCCACTGCAGCTCCTACGTTCACAGTGACGACATGGGACTCAGGTACACACACACACACACACACACACACACACACACACACACACACACACACACACACACACACACACACACACACACACACACATCAGGAAACACATATAAGTTCAGTCTATTGGCAGAAAGAAATAACAAAACGTATGATGTGTTTAAAACAGAAGATCAAGGTTTTTTGTTTGACCATTGCAGGGAATTCATCTGGTTTACGACTGCGGTATGAACCCAACAATTAAACAGATTTTTACTGATATGTAATTCAAACAAATGGAAGAAATATGATACTGAAATAACTCCATCATGTTGCTTCTTTGTAAATATTTTTAAATCTGGTTTTCTCCGGTTCTGTAAGAAAACACTTTTTAAAATGTTTGTTTTTTTACGCTAGCCTGCAGACTCTAAAATATACGTATGTGTTTTACATTTATGATTTAGTAATCCTCATATATCCATAATTGTATGCAAATCTATTGATTATATAATTGCCTCATGACACGGGGGATTCACTTGTTCTGGTGTCTTTGCATTGACTTTGAATGTAATTATACTGTGCAGAGCATTCACTGACTGCACAAGACATCACACATTAGTCAGATATGATAAACATAACTCATGCTGGGTTTGAAACAAAAGCTAATTGGACTTTTGGCACGGTGCAAGTTTGACCACAGGATCATTCTGTGTATATTTAAGCATTGCTTCCCACCAGAAAATTAACATGTCTGCAGTAAAAACCACAAAAAAAACGATTCTGCAGGGATTTGATTCCAATAAAGAACCCAAAACGAAATCACTCCTATCATGATGGCCATTTGTAAAAAAGCTCTCAGACTCTTTGGTAACTTTTCAGGTCAGGTTGAACTTGACCCTAGAGAATTCTCTTTTTAGGAATGCTGTAATAACTGCAGCTTCTATATCCTGTATTTAGACCTTAATAAGGCAGGAGAAAACTGTTCTCTTTGTCAGATATAGTGGAGGAATGTCCTGAGAGGAGAACGTATCGCTCTCCCTCTGAGTCGATTAAACATTGATTCAATGTAGATCCTCCTCCTCCCTCCCCTGGTGCCAATTAGCGTCTGTTCATGTCTCTGCGTTACAGAGAAGAGAGGTGGAACTACACCTGACGCCTTCATTGATTCCCTGCATGGCCTCCATATGGCAGCAATCTATAACATCAAAATGGTGCACATGATCTGAGCGTCATAATCAACAAACCCAATCGCACACACCGAGGCAAAATGCTCCCAAAAGTGACGAGTCATGATTACAATCCACTGGCAGGGGGACACCTTGAAGTTGAATCTGATTGGATGTGACATCTCCGCTGGACGTATCATTAACAACACAGCTGTGCATCCTGACACACACACACACACACACACACACACACACACACACACACACACACACACACACACACACACACACACACACACACACACACACACACACACACACACTGCAGCTGTATTTCAGATATACTCTTTTCCTTTATGCTCAGTAGGAGCCAAAACGTTGATTGATGTGTATAATTGATTGGTGTCATTTGATGGTGATCCTCAGCCACGTGGGGCGGAGCGGCTGATTGGTGCTGCGATGGCCTCAGCTGGTTCAAAGAGTCCTGCTGGTTATACTCTGGGTTCTATTTTGGTTGTGAAGCCACACGGTTTTTTGAACGCTGCACTGCAGAGAAGATACGATTTGTTTATTTAAGTGACGAAAACTGTTTCAACATCGTCTGGTAAGATACCTTCATTTGTGTTTAAAGAAGAGAACGAACAGTGAAGAAATAGAAACGATAACATGGAAATAAATGTACCAAAAACAAACAATATATCTCTGAGTGATGCGTGAGCGCGTCGGCCAGGCACTAAAACCAAAGAACAGAAAAGAGCTTAAGGAAGGTGGAAGGAAGGCTCCGTTATGCTCAAAGCTGAGAACATTTTAGAACGTGTGTGTGTGTGTGTGTGTGTGTGTGTGTGTGTGTGTGTGTGTGTGTGTGTGTGTGTGTGTGTGTGTGTGTGTGTGTGTGTGTGTGTGTGTGTGTGTGTGTCCTGCAGGAGATGAGCTGCCCTGCAGTGTGTGGCTGTCTCATGATAAGCAGAAGAAGCTGCACAGTTTTCTGGAACATCTGTTCAGCCAGGTGAGACGCACACACACACACACACACACACACACACACACACACACACACACACACACACACACACACACACACACACACAC
>NW_011354884.1:0-4532 GCF_000735185.1 Notothenia coriiceps
TCGTATTTGTGTGTGCGCGCGCGCGCGTGCGTGCGTGCGTGCGTGCGTGCGTGTGTGTGTGCGTGTGTGTGTGTGTGTGCGTGTGTGTGTGCGTGTGTGTGTGCGTGTGTGTGTGCGTGTGTGTGTGTGTGTGTGTGTGTGGCTATTTCTCAATGTCGAGTAAACCTGCTGCAGAGCCACTGGCCGTTTCACAGGCCGTTTCTCAATCGCGAGGAAACTGGCTTCCAAGCCAATATTTCAAGGATGCTACGTCATCGAGTGCCGCCGAAGGACTGTTCCAATCTCCAGCGTACTTGGAATTCCACCGAGGCCACGTCCTTGGTTTGGGGGTCATTTCGAGGCTGCACATGGGTAGACTTCGCGTCCTTCAAATCCCCACAATGCTTTGCGCACGGACCAATTTCAAAAACCCTTGCGGAGAATGGCTGAACTGACGCTGCGCAGCACACATTTAAATGTAAGTATGTAGTGGCGTAGAACATGTGTTGGTAAATATGTTAA
Source organism: Notothenia coriiceps (assembly GCF_000735185.1). Taxonomy (NCBI): domain Eukaryota; kingdom Metazoa; phylum Chordata; class Actinopteri; order Perciformes; family Nototheniidae; genus Notothenia; species Notothenia coriiceps. The sequence goes on from NW_011354884.1 coordinate 502, forward strand.
TTTGTTGCATTTGTTATCACCAAAAATGTGTTCCGTGAAAGTAAAGCAAGTTCATAATTAGATAGACATCGTGAGGTATTTATTTTCGGTACAGTTTATGTTGAAACCGTTAGACAGAGTGGCACACTTGTTAGCCTGTTCCATTCTTCTTTGTTTTCCGAAGCCGTGGCTTGGAAGTATACTTGCTTCGTTTCTGAAGGAAGTGACTTGGAAGTATGCGACTACCAAGCCAGTATCCTCGCGATTGAGAAATGGCCACAGTTTCCCCAAAGCTGCTTTCAGCACTTTTCAGTATCTGGTTCTGTTTTTGTGACAGTAAGTGTTTGCTGTATCAGCTCTGTAGTGCTAACAGGCCTTCTGCACTGCACACACAGGAGGAAGTTAAGCGTTGGGCTTTGGTTCCTGTAGAGACTCACCAAATGGTTGAAGACAGGTCCGGGGTCTGCCTCTGGGAAAGGGTGAGATCAGACAGATGTTAAAGCTAAAGGTCTGTGGTCGTGGTGCTATCAGTTCTTCATTTCAGATAAACAACTGTTAACTGCTATTGGTTTCAGTCTGTGAAATGGTAAATTGCTGCAATCTAAATTAGTTTTTGTAAACTAGGAGGAACCTCTAACTTCTCCAGCTGACGACGTAGTCCATTATTTCTTTACAAGTCTTTTGATATGTTATGTTGAATATGTAAACAGTGAACATTTGCTAGATTTCCAGAAATAAAAATGTAGTTTTGAGAAAACAGCCATAAGAAAAGTCATGTTTTTAGGGGGAAAGTGTTATATAAATCACGCTATGAATGATACATGACAAAAGCCCTCCAGAATAAAGGAGCGACAATGTAAAGTCTGATGTGTTTGCTTTTTAAGGTGAAAGTGTAAGAGCAAACGTCCGTTAAGATATCTGTAACCCCTCACGGTGTGTTTACTCACGGGGACGTAGGGGTGGACCTTTTGGGAGGGGAACCATCCCATCTGACCAACAGACATGTTTCTTCCCTGAGGGACACACACAACTAAGCTGTCATTGAAACAGATACATGAGTTATCAAATCAACATCAAATGGATAAGTTATAAACAAATCCACCCCAAGGAAAGAACGTTATGCAGTTAGTTAATATTGAGGCAATTGAAGCTAAATTAGTATGCGGGGTTAATTAAGGAAGTGCAAAACATGAAAGTGTTAAACATTAGATAAATCATACGCAGAAACCCATTGTTTGCGTGATTATCCCTTAACAACAACGACCCTACATCACTTACAATATTCATAAACATACTTAATATTTTACATTAATTCAAATTTCAAAAATATTTCTAATCATTGTGAATTGATCTTTTGTAAAAACCACACAGTTTTGGGGCGAATATCAAATATTGATGTTTCTAATGAATACTTGATCAAACCAATAGTTAACAACAAAATCTAAGTTGCTTCCTTGTGCCACAGCAAATAACTGACAGATCAAGTGTGAGAAATAGATGTTTTTCCTACGTCATAAGTGACGACATTCACAAAAACCCTGAAACCAAAGCAGCGATGAGGTGGTTTTGGTTTTCAAATCAAAACCCGTTCAAATTAATCGCACAGTGGAATTCTGCTTGAACACGAGGGAGGAAGTGGAACGAGGTGCAGAGAGGAAAAACACAAAACAAACTGAAAGACACAAAAGCATCTCACACCTACACTTAACCACAGGAAACATGACAGAATAATGTGTGCCCCCCACCCAGCCTTCAGAATACAGAGTGTAGAAGCTTGTTTTTGGGTTTTAATGCTACCTCCCACCACGGCAGCTCAGCATCCGCCCGGGTCAGCTCGATGATGTCACCTTTGGAGAGTTGGAGCGGCTGGCCGAAGCCCACGGGGGGCGGCGGCACCCCATAATACTCCTGAGACGCCTCCATCTTTGGAAATCCTGAGAGGGGGAAGAAGGAGGAAGAAGGAGGAAGGAGGAGGAAGGAGGAGGAAGGAGGAAGAAGGAGGCGTTGAGACCTGAGGAAGGACGTCTGACAGGCAATGCAATAATTTGACCTTCATGTAACATTTATGTAAAATAGAAGGTTTTTATTAACAATATTAACTTAATATTAAAAACATGTATTATTTCTTACCAGCGCTGGATTGTCCGGAGGATCTCTGTGCTTTATGCTGGAGCAGCAAAACACAAACAAACTGGAGTTATTGTATTCTGTTATCACAAATTAAATAGAAAAAGGACATACAATTTGACATGTAAGATAGAGAGAAGTGAGATAAAACAATATTACAAACATCCACAAAGTCAAAGATGTATGTAGTCTTACCTTCTTCAAAGTACCGGAATGATCTGTCAGAGAGAACAGTCGATGAGAGAAGTTATAATTAGGCTTATTCGTGGAACAGTTCAAATTATGCAAACGTGTGATATTCACAGTAAACTCATGTATGATCTTAACACGATCACATGCACGCAAACAGACCTGAGTTTCGGCCGCAGGCGGGAACCCTGCCCAAACACTCTTTATGTGCAGCCATTTTACAGCGAGTGCAGCGATAGCCCTGGAAGAATATCCCTCTGCAGACGACAGGTGGAGAGATTCAGACAGATAATCAAATAATTAGAGTTAAAGGTCCCCTATTATACTGTTTTTCATCATTATGTTAAAAAGTCTCAGATATATGCAGAACATGTCTCTGAAGTGTTTGGCTCCAAACACCAAACAGATCATTGCAGCATTACCCATAATCCCCTCTGTTTCAGCCCTGTTTCAAAAGTGCTGATTCTCTGTCTGTTACTTCAGATGAAAATAAGGAGCCCCTCCCCACGCCCCTCTGAGAGACATTTGGTTACAAAGAACACAATGGTGCTCTAGGACGAGATTCAGGTGATAAGGTGGGGGGGGGGTTTGGGGGTTACCTTGGTTGGTGATTGGCTAATGGTTACTCAAGCCAAAACATCGTTATGACATCATAAAGTGGCCAAAATCTGATCAGCTCATTCTCAGACAGGTTTTTATATAAATGGATCAGGACAAAAAGAGAGAGAATCTTTTTTCCTGAAACTTTCAGAGTCTCTTTCCACAGAGGGGACACATGTTGATGTAGAAGAGACATGAAGAAGAGGGGACACATGTTGATGTAGAAGAGACATGAAGAAGAGGGGACACAAGATAGGTGAACTTTAAACGTCCTCCACTCACCCGCTTCAGGCTGCTGCCGGTTCTGTTTCGGATGGACTCCATCAGCTGGTCGTGGGCGGACCTCATTGGTGTGGACGGCCGGCTGCCCTCCTCCCCCCTCCGCTCCACCATCACTGGCCTCAGGGCGTTCTTCAGCTCCTTCAGGATGCTGCTCGTCTCCCCCTTCCCTTTCTTGCCTTTCTTACCCTTCGTCTTCTTCACCTTCTTGCCGCCCGCCTCGTGTGCCTTGATGACCTCCGCAATCATCCTGGTGGGTTTCTTCTTCTCCTGTGGCAGTGGAGGAGGAGGTGGAGGAGGAGGAGGAGGCGGAGGTGGTGGAGGAGGCGGAGGAGTTTGTTTTTTAACCAGCTCGCTGCGGTTGAGTTTGGGTGAGGACCAAGGAGAGGCTCTGGGTGAGCTGTAAGGTGATGAGGTTCCTTTCTAGAGACAGAGAGATGAACATGGATTAATAGAAATGTATTTATAACTAAAAAAGGCTAATGTGCTGAAAGCGGTTGAAACGTACGGTGGCCAACAGGTGCAAGTACGCTTCAAAAGCCCAAAAATGTTTAGGGAACATTCACAAATGTTACGAAACATGCGCTGTGTTTACATGACGGAAACGGGGACACTAAAAAGTGATGCACACAGCTGGGACCGGAGCGCTTGTTGACATTCGGGGATTGTAAAGTTGGCCCTCTGTCACTGTCAATGGAAACGTACCTAAAATGTAAGTTTTACCGGTGTTAGAGCCAGTATTTTTCTTTTTATAAGAAAGGCCACCTAATTGTGACGTCTGTAGTCAACACACTATAAAAGACTACAATTCCCACAGTGCCTCCTCTAAAAAGTGACAGTGATGGGCAACCTGCTAG
>NW_011354885.1:0-9581 GCF_000735185.1 Notothenia coriiceps
TAGATTAGTGCAAAACACACCTTCTGAATAAAAAACATAAATATACACCTTCTGAACAAAAAACAGTGTGTTTGAGATGTAGTGCAAACATATTTGGCCTCTTTGAAAGAAAAAAGTAGATTAGTGCAAAATCGTAAACTAAAGAAAAACACACCACCTGTGTGTGTGTGTGTGTGTGTGTGTGTGTGTGTGTGTGTGTGTGTGTGTGTGTGTGTGTGTGTGTGTGTGTGTGTGTGTGTGTGTGTGTGTGTGTGTGTAGTGTGTGTGTGTGTGTGTGTGTGAGGAATAACTTCTTCGAGAAACAAAAACGTCTCACAGCTTGTTCGTCTTGTTTTTCCGACTTTCCGTCTTTTGCTTTCCATCATGTTGCTGAATGAAGTCAGTGAAAGCGACGAGCGCACCACAGGCGCACTCACCACAGCGACAGACAGCAGAATTATATTTCTATTCCATAATGGAAACTCGCTTTGGTTTGATTATTACAAAAGTTTGCCAACCGCTGCGTTGTTATGAATCGGACTGCTTTAACATCTTTCCAACCGCCATATTGGTGGGTAATGATGTGGCTGTTGATGTCTGCTGTGTGTGTGTGTGTGTGTGTGTGTGTGTGTGTGTGTGTGTGTGTGTGTGTGTGTGTGTGTGTGTGTGTGTGTGTGTGTGCGCGCGCGCACGTGCGTGTTTCATAGCGTGCAAACAAGTGAGAAACATGTTAGAATAGAGTGATACAAGTGAGCATGGATCTCTGAGTAGATATGTTGCAGGGGAAGCTCCAGCTGAGAGGAAGGGATGACTAACATTTTGACCACAGCTGACTGCAGTCAACTAGCAACCGGCATGCTTTATACTAATTATAGAGATAGCCAATGACTGGGAGCGATTTGCTTTAAGATACTGAGTGACTTGCAAACAGCAACACGTGAGGAAATGGGTTTTGGTAGGAGGGGCAGGAGGAAAAGAGGCTATATTTAACAGTTTTTTGTGTTTCTTCCTAGAAAATATCTTTATCAAGACAAAAAAAACAGGAAGAAGCTGAGGTACTCATTGAGGGACAGGAACAAGGTGCGTTCATGTGTGGTCTGTGACGCCAGCTGGCTCGTCATATTGCAACGATCTAGGGCCCAGAGTTCATTGACCCCAGATTATGTCAAAACAACCTAGACCCCACCTAAAGAAATGTCACCAGAAACCAGTGTCTATGTTTCAATCGGAAACATAGACACTGAAGGATACATATTTAATCGATGTCAACTAAACGAATGAGCCAAGTAAAGATAATAAGATGAGGTGATTTCAATTAATTTTATATCTGGTTAAGCTAAATTATTTTTCACAAGCTGGAAGGCATTCATTATGTTCCTCAGGGGCAATGTGCAGATAGACAAATGCGCAAAGCGGGGTCGTGATATACCGTTAAGCATTCGTTTAACATATTTAATATTTACATAATGTTAATAATGCACGCCTCTTATATCTTTTCTACTCCCCCATTGCCCTAAACACATAAGTGCAATTGATTTGCCAACTCACAATATACAGAGTTAAAGAAAGTTTGACTGATATTAATGGTTATCAAATTGTCTATAGATATTGCAATAAATTCACAATAGTTAACTATTTTGGTTACAATAGTAGTGCTAATCACTACACAATTAACAAATAATGTAATGGCGCGGGGGGGGGGGGGGGCAGTTGTCTTCAGCAGTGGTTTCTCAGGTTGGTCGCCCACTGGAGGGGACAAGCAGGAAGCAATGACGCATGTCACTACAGGAAATGTGTGACAAAGACAGAAACACAAACAAACACACTCAGCTTGAGTGTTTGCTTCTGACTGTGTGTGTGTTGTCTGCTGTTTTATGGTGACCTTAGCCCGTCTATTTGTGGGCACTTGGACTTGCCTCTTTGCCACAAAGCCTGTTCACGGCAGCTGCTGTTGGGGGTCACACTATGAGTAAGCTGTAGCAGTGACTGTACAATAAAACCACAGATAGACTTCACTAAAGTGTTTAGAGTTTCTATTTGTGTCAGTTCTACCTTGTGAAATGACAAGATAAAAATAACATGGCATGCTTTGGAAATTGTAGTCTAACAAGACAAAAACTGAAGGTCTACTTATTTAGCGTTTTCAAGAGCATATTGTGTCCACAAAAAAGATAGACACAATAATGATATGAAATATATGACATTGACATGCTCAAGGGCAGTTTAGCTTATCCCGAATATTTTTAACGGTTGAGTTTAGAGACATGTTAGAGGCTCAATGCTGACATCACCATGCTAAGGTTAGCTAGTTAACACTAAAAAAAGTAGAACAATTCAAAGTCATTCTGATTAATTATTTGTTTAAAGTTGTTTACTTCTGACATTTTCAATTGACCTTGACAGAAACCATCAAGTCAGGAGAGGTTTCCTTTAAAAACAAAGTCATTATGCTATGTCAGTTAGAACAGCTCACAGAAATATATTTAGTTTTTCTGAAGTAGCTGGTGTTCGGTGCTGTGTGTGTAAAGAGACAGGATAGGAAATAAAAGAGGAAGTAGGGAAGGAAGGACCAACCCTCAACATCTCCATGATCTGAAAAACTCTTATTATGGCTGCTACCTGAACACTCCAGGCTTAATGAACTTAGCCAAGCATCTCCCTTGTATCCTGTAGTAGGTGATTGATAGTCTAACCTGATGAAATGGGTCATAACATGAGTCTAAAAACACACAGGATGTGCTACACTAGCCCCGGCCGGTCACCTCACTGGGACACAGCAGCTTCAGTTTATAAGTCAATCAAAAGCTTAAAGGAAGAGTTCAAAAGGTTATCAGTCACTTCCGTTCCAGGCTGGTTTAGAGAGCTCCAAAGACAAGATAATAAAGACGGAGCGGTGAGCACCGGTCCTCACGGGATTCAACCCTTAATACCCTGACCTCACCACACAGTGCTGGGCCACGCTGCTCACTTCCTCCTGAGGACAGCACCCCACACACATGCATGACTGAAGTTCTGGACTGCAGGGTTATACAACTCTGCAAAGCATTGAATCAGACAGTTATTAAAGCATCTAGGTTCTGTCTGTATGGAACCTCCCCCACTCTCTCCCCTACAACCCCCCTCTTCCACCTCCGCCCATCACTGTCTGCGCCCCCAGGAAACACACACATCCATGCACAATTACACCCAAGGGTGAGAATGAGGGGGGGTCCAATGACATCCTGTCTCATGTGTGTATGTGTAGCTATGCATCTATAAATGTCAGCATCCCCATATGTGTGTGTGTGTGTGTGTGTGTGTGTGTGTGTGTGTGTGTGTGTGTGTGTGTGTGTGTGTGTGTGTGTGTGACTGAGTAGGTAATCAGTGGAGAGCAGGTGGCTAAGTCTTCCCTTGGGAAAACTAAACACAGCAGCAAAGACAAACATATTAGAAGATCTGCCGTTTACCAATATTAAACAAATAGTACGGCTGTGTATGAAGAGAGAATCTGCCCATATGGTACATTTCATTAAAGAGTGGTTAAGATTGAGTATATTTCCATATATTGCAAAACTGTAAATAAGAAACGATTCAGCAATTTGGTTCTATCAAAGTCATCCGCCATAGGGTATACATTCCAAGTAATAGTGCACTTTGTATGCAACCAGACCAATAGGATCTGCATTCATTACAGTCCCTGTTGGAGCAAACGTCCTAGCATCCTTCCTTTTCAGAAGCACTGCCTACCACAAAAGTTCTCTCCAACACACACTGTGTTTACTTCTGTAACATATTGACATCACTAACACTTCGGTTCTATAGGCTAGCGCTCCAATACATTGTTCATGATAGGCTAAGGGTCAGGACACCTCTTAGTAATTGACCAATCACAACAGAGTCGGACATTTAACCAATCAGAGCAGACAGGGGTCTGGTTTCAGGCAGAGGGTGAAAAGAGGTGCCGCAGCACAGGCAGTTTGAGAAAAATAAAGAGCTTTTTGAACATTAAAGCATGGAGACATGTCCCAGTGAAGAGACACTGAATACTGACGTGAACCTGGAAATGAGCAGAATATGTCTCCTTTAAAGAACCGTTTGAAGAGACAAGCTATATTAAAAATCATAAACAATTCTGGTACATTTCTGAAGCACCGAGCAACTTTCAGTCTTGTTTTCGAGGTGCAAGGGGCAGCTTAAATTAACAATTTCTCAGATAATACATATTTTTTACAGATGCTTAATAACTAGCAGGACTACCCCTCCTCAGATTTACTATGCTTGAGAGATTATTATTTAGCGGAGCCTCTGGAGGTTCAAATAACTCTGAACCAGCAAAGAAATTCTGCTGATTATGGAAGCTGAGACGATTCTCCCGCAAACTGATGTGTGGACACACTAGTGGACATATGTGCACAAACAAACACAATATGCAATAACTGTAAAGCAGCAATGATTAGGTAGAGATACAAAATGCAAGCAAAAATACTAGCCAATCAAATGTGAGATTTCCTGCTCCTCTCTGTTTTGTATCATATTGCATTGAATATCTTTGTTTTTATTTTAAAAGACATCACCTTAGACGTGAAATTGGATGAGAAATGTTTCATTAATTTCTGACGTGTTATAGTGGAAACCATTACTGATTCATCTAGACAATGATCTGCAGATTAATCGAAAATAATAATTAATTGCAGCCCTAGCCAACCGCTTACTAAAAGATGTGGACTTGAATACCTGAACAGTCAAAGGCACACACACATCCACACAGGTTTGCGCTCCAACGGTTGAGCCTGAAAGCAAACAAAAAAAAAATCAATCCAGGAACACACACACACACACACACACACACACACACACACACACACACACACACACACACACACACACACACACACACACACACACACACACACACACACACACACACACACACACACACACACACACACACACACTCACACACACACACACACTAGGCCTCACTGTTGGCTTGGATACAGGGATTCTTTTACTCACTGACACACACTGTTGGTTACTCGTGTGCAAACACACACTCACTGTACTCTTTCTCTGGTTGTTCACCCTTTGTAATCCCTGATTACCCCTCCACTGACACATGGATGTTCTGAGAGTTTCTGTTTGTTTTAGCCAGCAGCCACACACATAGCCTACAGGCTGAGAAGCAGTTACGAGGATGAGCTCATGTTTGACTCTTATCAGCGCTGAGATAAAGCGAACACTTGAGCCATGATGATAACACCTTCGGTTTGAAATTAAACGTCAACATGGACCCTGTCAGAAGAACGTTACATCCACTCTGCTGCGTGCAGCTTCTCACACCGAGAGTCCTGGAGCAGAGCTGCTAAAATGTTATAATCACAACCAGTATTTTTAGATTTGGCATTCTCGCTCAAGGACAAGGAAGCACATGCAGGGAGAGAAAACAACAAAATCTGCCTCTATTATCATTTCTAAATGTGTATGGTTTTATGACAATAAAGATTCAGGAAGATCCTATTTCTAAACGCTTATGTTCAAGATATTATTAGCAACCATGGGTTGAGTGCATTTAACATAAACAGCCTTAATCCGTTACTGTCACAATAATCTTTATGCATCTATCTGTAATAATCATTTTACTACGGTTATATACCACACTTCATTCTACAATGTGACATTTATTTGATAAATACTGCTGATACTTACTTATCTACCTGAATGTGTACTTCTGATTATTGTAATAATCTTTGTTTTAAATACTATTTCGTATCTATCTGTACTTTGCTGTAACAATGTAGATTTCCCGTCTGTTGGATGAATAAAGGACTTCTGATTCTGATATAAAAACAGTGTACAGTTTGCTGTTGATACCTGCCACAGCAACAACCCCCACGCTTCCCTCTTTCTAAGAACACAAGCTTCGCACATCTGGTCAAACAGGACGTGAAGTAAAGTTGACTTACATCATGTGCACGAGTCCTAAACCAGCTGCAACTTCCCACAGCTTCAGTCCTTCTGTAATAACAGGTAGTGGATGTGCTGCTGATCTGCTGTTGGCTCCTCTGTGTGTGCGAGCCGAGAGAACACTAACCTGAGCGTCTCTCTGCTCCTCAGGCTCATATGCTGCCCTCCTTCTCCTCCCACTGCTGAGGAAGACTCCGCCCCCTCTGTGGAGAAGCAGGAAGAGAGTTAGGAGAGCAGGAAGTGAGTTATTTTTCCTCTTAGTCACATGATCTTCCCGGCACTTTCTCATCATCCTGTCTTTCTTTAGTAGGGGCAACCATAACTCATGGGAACAATGATTCTTTTTTAAGAAGCATAATGTAGTGGAAACAGAAAAGCAGGTGTCACTAGCGGTCATAATGAAGAAAACAATCAACATAACGGCCAATGTTGTTTCTTGTTCTATAACAAAGCTTTTTAAAATGAAGATGCAAACACTTTTTGGTGAATTAGTGGTTTATTTCAACTCCATTTTAGAAGCTTTGAAAGTACTAACCAAGACATTTTTGGTGATTTTTATTTAGATCCTATCAGGTTTGAACAAAGTGTGTTTTGAGATGTTCAGACTGAAACTACAGAGGCTGTTCTGCCACACACACACAGACACCTGCAGTCAAAAACATGCACTTTGTAGTAATGCTACTACCAGACAGTGCCTGATAACAGTAGCAGGCACAAAAAACTAAAATGATCAAATTAACATGTTCATCATATTGACAGAATATAATGCGCTTGTATCATTCAAGTTCTTTTTCCCAAGACACCACAAGACAAACAGAGTACAGGAGTTACAAGTATCTTTCATGTAGTATATTCAATTGAAAGAGAATCATTCCTAACCTTGGAAACTGAAATTAGTTTTTTCCAAACGTTTAAGACTTTGTAGTAGCGTAGCCCTGCTTTGAGTTTCTGTAACGCAAACTTTTTCGGCGGTCTTAGATAAGTGCTATTGCTTCTCATGAGAACAGCAGTCTTTTTCTGCTTGTTCAACACAAATATCTGCCAATACAGGAAAATGACAAAGTGGCTGATTCAGACAAGAGACGATGTAATATTAATGTGCATGTTTTAAAAAAGGAGCTCAAAATAATAATTAGAATAATAGTAAGAATATTTTTTTTAACATTTTGAAAAAGTGAAAGAACATAATTTGAGCAGCTCTTTGTCCAAAAGAAAAGGAGGAGGGGCAAATACATAACTAATATATATTTACAATATATCAAATTATAATTAAAAAAATTGCGAGCAATATTAGAGGTGATCTCATACAGGGCAAAAAATAATCCTAATGAAATAAAAAGTAAATATTTAAAACAGCAAATAATATGGAAGTGCACATGCAAATTCAGGCGACTAAATCAATTAAACTATGTAAAGAGAAACATTATAAAATAATAAAACAACATCAATAACTTCCTATAAATAGGAATAGACGTATTACCTGGAAAAAAGCAAACGTTTACGTCAGCATCGGAAAGCGGATATACGCTTTTAATTGACTGGGTTCAGGCGGATTTACCAAATAAAACACAGATTTTGCCAAGTTATTCCAGATAAAACAAGCTTTTGCTTCCCATCAGATATGTATGAGATAATAAACAATGTATTCTAGTAAGCCAGGGAAGGGAAGGGGTGTAACAGAAGGCTGGGGAATCAAAGAATATGATTATGAAGGAGGTGTGGTCGAGGATATCCTGTCATTAGGCCTCGCAAAACAGAGGCTCAGCAGAAGCTTTCACTACAGAAATACCTCCAGAGGATTCCTGGGAGTTTGTTTATGAAGATTTGTGTCCAATTTATAGAAAAAACAGACTCTGTACATGCACTTTTATCCATTCCCATGAGCAGTTTCTTTAACTTCCTGAGCACCGTACAGTCCAGACACACAAAGGAGTCAGCAGGGCGGGGTGCAACGGGCCAATCTCCCTGCGGTACACACACTAAAAGACATGTATACACACAGATTCAGGCCCTCACACCCACAGTCTGAAGTCAAACACACGCATGCAGTAGTCAGTGATTCTCTGGAGGCAGCAGCAGGGAGCGGACTTCCACTCTTCGCTGTAGGAAGAGCAATGGGCAGCTCTGAAGTCAGACACACACAGCGGGAGACCATGGGATAGGACAATAAACATTTGGACTAGGTCAACAGTTTTCAACACCTACTCTTCCTCTGTTACACCCTCCATCACACTCGGCTCCCTTCCTTCCTCCCAGCCGCCTGAGGATTGGTCCAGCAGGATAATCACATATCATTTTCTCCGTCTTAGTTCTCCTATCAATCCATTTTCTTTGCAGTAGGGCTGTACTCGAAACAGAATGAGTCCGTTTTCGCTGTTGAAGGGGATGAGGATAGGGCCAAACTCTTATGTCAACTGTAAATGTCATTTTATATTCCAGAACTAAGTCACATGACAGTAAAGGGGTCCTATTCTGCCATATATGTGTCATATTTGTATGTAGTGTCTCTACTCGGACATGTCTCCATGCTTTAATGTTCAAAAAGCTCTTTATTTTTCCTCATACTGCCTGTGCTGCAGCACCTCTTTTCACCCTCTGTCTGAAACCAGAGCCCAGTCTGCTCTGATTGGTTAGCTGGGCTAAAGTGGTCCTACCCGTATACGGTCCGCGAGACCATTTGATATGGCCCTCGAGCTAATTTATAAACACACGCAGTATTTTTTTTTTAAAGAAAATAAATCTAGACCGCAAAATTAAACAAGCGAGTGCCTGTTTTTCCTGGCCAAGGTCAGTTCGTTGAACACGACACCAGCCTAACGTGTCATCACGTGGTGTAGTGCTGCCGGAGTATGGGCTCAGAACAGTCTCATAATACACACATGCACACAGAAGGATTCACACTTGTATTTCATAATCCGCAAAAGGATTCACACTTGTATTTCATGATCCGCAAAAGGATTCACACTTTTGTTTTTCAATGCACACACAAATGTGTTCCGTTTCATATACATGTAAATAAAATCCAAACACAGAAAGAAGTTTTACATATGTATTTTTGATCCACACATATTTGTTTTCCGTTTAAATCCCCTGAACCTGCAAACACAAACCGGACTGCGCAAAATGCGTACATGAAGCGCAACGTCATGAACGCAAGAAATCTACCCTCGTGGGGGCGCGCTCATGTGATTGGCTTAGAATTAAAGTGCCTGTGACACGAACCCAACAACTGTTGTGCAATGAAATAGTGGGCTACTAGTAATCTCGAACCGTCAGTTTAAAAAAGAAAAAGCGATACCGTTCCGATAAATATCAATAATTTCGAACATCGCGGGAAAATTCCTTCGACTCATTTTGAGGTTTTGGGGGAAGCCGGAAGTGACGTCAATGCGGGAACGCTTCACTGTGCGGCGAGAGAGCCAAACACGGACAAAGTGTGTTGTCATGCGTAGAAATGGTGAATTACTGAGTTTAGGCACGTCAATAACGTTTTAATGAAGTTGATTACAGTATATTCATATATGTCAGTGCTTTCATGTCAATTCGGCGAACATAAACATACATGATCGTGGTGAAGATGATGATTAAATTAGGATTACAAATCGGTAGTGAGAGCTGCTGAATTTCCTCCCGTCGGATGTGATATAAAAACAAATTGA
>NW_011354886.1:0-12391 GCF_000735185.1 Notothenia coriiceps
TAGATATGTAGATTGTTTAAACCATGCATGAAAACAATGATATTACTGTCAAATAGGAACAAACCATTAAAGTCCACAAGAAAAATTAAATATATTTCTCCTTTCTGCTTCTCTGCTATTAGCTCCAAAATATGTATTTCAAATACTTACAAAGGTTTAGTAAATTAGAAGGTCAGAAATTGTGAACACACTCAAAAAGGAGTTACTCACTTTATAAAAGCGATGTAAACATTTTGGGAACAAAAAGAGAAAGTCAGCAACAGAGAGGAATGTAAAAACGACTTCCTGTTCTTATACTGCTGAAAGTGCAGTCCCTGTGTGTGTGTGTGTGTGTGTGTGTGTGTGTGTGTGTGTGTGTGTGTGTGTGTGTGTGTGTGTGTGTGTGTGAGAGAGGTTTTTATCAGTGCAGAGTAAGACAATCACTGATGGCATACATACTGCTACAAATACATGCTGAGCTCTGCCAAGTGGACTGCGCTAGTCTGGAATTATGCTGAAGACTCTCATAGGACCCAGGAGAGCATGCTGCTGATGAGCTGTGTGATGAAGCCACTTCCTGGATGCTGAGCAGCCTGTGAGGGGGGAGGCAGAGGAGTGCCAGGCGGGGGGGGACAGGTCCATGTTCCCCAGGTGAAAAGATATGTTCAAAAGCTGTGGCAGATAGTGTGACCTGTGTGTGTGTGTGTGTGTGTGTGTGTGTGTGTGTGTGTGTGTGTGTGTGTGTGTGTGTGTGTGTGTGTGTGTGTGTGTGTGTGTGTGTGTGTGTGTGTGCGCGTGTGTGTGTGCGTGTCAGCTCTGCTCATTTTCTAAAAAGGTGTGAAGAGGTCGCAGCCTGTAAACATGCAGCGCCAGAACCAGAACCAGGTTCAATGCCAACATATAAGGAATGTGCATCGGTGTATATGCATAGTGGTTCAAACAAACATACTAAGAGAAGAAAGGAAAAGTGTTTGGGGGGGTTCTGACATTTCACTGGCCTGTCCATGCACAGATGATGACAGTAAAGTTATTGTTATAGTACATCTTGTTTCAGATTAATAACCTTCCCCTGCACTCAAGAGGTTAAAAACAAGTTTATGTCTTGGTTTCTCCCGTCATCAGAAGAGTGGAAGGGCGTTTGAGATGTTGAGCTGATGATTGGTGACAGGCCTACAATTATGGAGTTAAACTAGTTTTCCCAAGGTAGCTGTAGCAGCAAAAAGTTCAAGAAATTAAACAGGGATAAACTCAAACTGAATAGTGCTGCTGAGGCACAGCTAGCAAATCTTGTGCAGGGGAACGATCCAATCCAGTCGGGAACGTCTGATCGTATATTTATTCTTATGAACAGAGGTTCCACCTTTACTTCTCTTGCAGCTCTTCCTATATATTTCCTTTGCCTAAACTGATGCACTTATCCCAACAGCACCTGTCCCAAATAGATACATAATTACCAGGTGCCCCAAACTGCCTCCAATAAAAGCATAAAACTACTTGCATTAACTTAAATTACACTAAATAAAAAGGCAAATGTACAATAAACAAAAACAGCAAATACATTTATGACTATTCAATCATATAAATCAATATATAGCTCCAACAGTAGCAATGTGTGCAGAACAGATAAGCTGCCTGTTAGGTAAGAATCGTGCAAATAAGACTCATTTATCTATGGGTGCAGAAACGGTTCCAGTCAGTCCATATGTCCTGAACAAACTGGGCAAACGTGTTCATCGTTTGAACAATTTCAGTTTCATTGCTTTTGATTCCAGTCTGTCTGTGATGAGAGCTACCCTATTAAGAAACATTTATATCTAATCACCAATTATACAAATGCATAAACGCAGAACAGAAAGAAGTGTGTGTTTCTTTACCATGCATTCACAGGGCATATTTCTCAGATGAAAACATGCATACTGAGTTGTTTACTTTATAAGTGAAGGGTACAGTAATAAAGCCCAGACAAGCCCTCAACAAAACGAGCTGTTGGTGTTCATCGGGCACACGCAGGATCCTGGCTCCAGGGCCGTATTCATAAAATCTGTCTAATGTGGGTGGCAGAAAAAGAAGAGGAAGAAGAGGACGTGTGAGGCAGACAGGGGAGAATATTGCCTGTAGCGGGGTGGATGGGAGGCAGTGGTTTGTCTCCCCTGGTCACCAGGGAGATCTGTCTCCACAACGCCACTCGCTCAGCGGACACAAACTTCTCCTCCTCGCCCTCGCCTTAGTTTTATACTTATTTTCCTCTGCCTTAACTCTGCTCCAGTTAAATATAACTGCAGCCTCTAGAGAGTGGGTGGATGTACGGTTTCAGCTCCATGGGGAGTTTGCAGCGTGTGTTTGTTTGTGTGTGTGTGTGCTTTTCCTCCCACCCTTCTGCAGAGGGCCATCTCTTTCAAGCTACATCAGCTCGCTTGCTGTGAGCCTGTCTCTGCTGGGCATCTGCTAATGCCTGCTCCATTACATCCAGCCCATATCTGGCAAGAAACAGCACACACACACACGCGCGCAAACTCACAAACACACAGAATACAGCCTGGTCTTTGTGTTCCTCGGAAATAGACACCTTTGAAGTCCTGCGATTCTGCCCCGAGATGCGTGGTTGAACGTAGCTAGGAGGTGCACAAAAAGCAAGTGGATTAACACACACATCTGTGAGAGCCAAACACCCAGCCTCTTGGTCTGATGCCCTCGGGGGGGCTGGGTCTGTACTGACGTGGTACTGCGTGTGCTCACAGGAGGGGAGTGTTTAGCAGGGTTACACGGTCAGGCAAGCCTTCAATTTGTGCAGCCTGAACGTCACTGTAGCTGTGGCTCATTAGCGGGGGCCCCGGGGACTCTGCTCCACCATCACACTGCTCGATGGGCCAGGTAAAGATATGTGTGTGTGTGTGTGTGTGTGTGTGTGTGTGTGTGTGTGTGTGTGTGTGTGTGTGTGTGTGTGTGTGTGTGTGTGTGTGTGTGTGTGTGTCCTGTTGGCTGTACACACACCACAGGAACCTCAGCTGATTTGAATAACAGACACAATTTGTGCCAAATCAGACCTGGCTGTTTGGTCTAATGGGTTTTAGTAAACTGTGTGTGTCTCACACACACACACACACACACACACACACACACACACACACACACACACACACACACACACACACACACACACACTGAATACAATTAACCTTAAATTCAGGGTTTTTCACGGAAATGTGCTCAGGGCTCTTAACATTTAAAAACCTATTAAGTGTGTCATACTCACTTAACGGGAGGAAACTCAGCTAACTGGTGATACGAACCATTTTTACCGAAACAAAACACAAGTCTCACAAGAAGTGTCTAAATGAGCCCTGAGCGAAAAAAATGCTAACGCACTTAGCACAGAACTCATGGTATAATACCCTTATTACTTATTAGATCTGCACACACAAGATATCAGCTAGCAAGCTGAGATTCCACAGCTTCCATAAGTATCCTCACTGAGCGATCAGAACTCGCGGCATGGGAAGCAAACCCAGACATCACACGACGTAGCTTTACGGAGCAAACACGGGACATTGTCTTACCTTTGCTGATTTTCTGATCAAAATGGTCTTCAATGGCATTGACACGATAAAAACGCTGCTGAAGGTTAATCCATAGGTTAATCCAATGTGTCTGTGTCACTTTGATATGATAACTGATAATCCATCATTCCATTTTTGTCAATAACACGTTTTCATAGCTGCTATGATAGCTACTATGACACTCTAGTTTTCTAAATCTCTCTAAAAAGGTCAAATGTCACTTGTTTTGCATCAATCTTGTTACAGGGTACTTATTATATGTTATAGTTTGGATTCCTAAAGCTTTTAGTCTACTAACCCATCATTCAAGGGTGGTTTTCACTGTAAGTAATGTTTTTTTTTTGGACGGACACTATCATTTAATTTGTTTTACTATGTTCAATCTGAATTCACTTTAAAATAAAAACATTCTATATTGATTCTGATTTTTCTTCATCCAACTCATAGGTTTATAATTGCTTTGAGAAAAAAGATTATTCATTTACCCCTTTTTAGAAGTGGTCATTTGTTCTGGGAATGTCATTTTCGAGCCCGAGGCCTGGAAAACAGGCTTTGGGCTTAACAGGTTAAAGGTTGACTTTAATTAAATGAATTTTGTAATTTGTAATATTAGGTTCAACTTAATAGTATTGCTTTCAACTAACCTGATACAGGTGTGTGAAATCAGTTGAAATAATACATTTAATTAAAGTAAATGATTCTGCCTTTTAAAGGGAAGCATGTGAGAGGGTTGTGTTGTTGTTGTTGTTGTTGTTGTTGTTGTTGTGTTTGTCCATCAAAAGTCTGACTGCTGAGTCCTGGGTTTCTTCGCGTTTATCATTGTATACTGCTATACATATCTGTGACATTTTTCTGGTTCAAATCCAAACTTTAACAAGCACATTATTGTTCTTTGTAGTTTTCTTGAGTTGCATGTGAGCTTTGTTTTCTCAATACGCCCAATATTCATCATGCTTTCCCAGGGCTGAAACATTCCTGCACTTATGCTCTTGCTGATATCATCAGTAAAGTTATGATCTGTGCCTTAGGAATGGACTTTATTGGATGGAATATGTTATTAGTAATTGTTTATTCTTTACAACGGTTATTGGATGTTATTTATGTGTATCTCTTTTTGCAAACTGGCCGATATACTTGTGTTTTGCTTGTACCGACCACGCATGGTTTATTCCTGCTTTAAAGTTCCTTGAGTCTGACTTTTTCCCTCTTCTTAGACCCTCTGACCAACTTTGACATTTCAGAAACTGAAAAATAAAGTCAACATCTACAATGCTACTTCTGAATGAAAAAATAGACTGCCTCCTCACATTTCCATCCGCCATGATTTTCACATGTCTCCTGGTACGTGTGTTCCTCCTGGAAAATAAACCTTTTCTCTCAGCAGATCTTTCCAAAAATTGGTAGAACTAACTATTATACTCAGAAGTGTTCAAACATTAAGTGTTTGATAAAACTGCAAAGGGCATTTTCTGGCTCTTGTTGTGTTGTACTAAAATGTCAAATAGATTGTCCCATTTTACTCAAAATATATATGAAGACAATGATAACAAACATGATTATATTTATTGTAGGGCTGTCAAAGTTAACGCGTTAACGCATGTGATTAATCTCGAGACTTTAACGCCCACTATTTTTTTTTACTCAAATTATTCATAGTTTCCAGTTTAGACGGTACCTCCCTCATTATTTCCAGCATGCATGTTGTTGGGAATCAACTGGCACGTTAAACTAACAGGATGACGGAGGAGATGCACCGCGGAGTGCTGGATGGAAAATGTCACTTTAAAAATCTCCCAGATGGAAGTTTAGACAAAACCAAAGTTGTGTGTACACTGCAACGCTGAGCTGTCTTTCCATCGGAGCACAACAAGTCTTAAGTACCATCTTCGGGCAAAGCACATTTATCCTTATATTAGCAAAGATACCAACACAGCGACGGTATCGAGCCACACTCACCAAACCACACTGGCAGAGTGCAGCAAGGGCAGGTCTGTCAATAAGGCAACTACAACTAGGCTAACAGGTGCTTTTGCAACATGGATTGGATCAGTATTGTGGAAGATAAGGGGCTTCCAGACATCCTACAGATCGCTTCAGCCGACCCATCTTACAAGCTTCAAGAGGAATTGTTGTCACAAAAATTCATGAACTACATGGGAGTGAAAAGACAACTAAAGCAAAACAGTTAGCACAGGCTAAATGTATTGCATTGACTGGAGACCACTGGACATGAGTAAGTAACCACAACTACCTCGGTGTAACAGCACACCTAATTGATGACGAATGGAAACTACATTTGCTCGCTTTAAGTCTTGTTAAAACGGAGGAAAGGTAATTTGCAGAAGCATGCGCTAGCCAGTTTCTTGAAGTTGCAAACGAGTGGGAAATAACGGACAAAGTGACTACAATAGGTACTGATAGCGCTCGCAATATGATTGCGGCAGCAAAGAAACTTCCTTTTCAGCATATGCCCTGTTTAGCACAAATTATACAGATACCAGGGCCATTGCTGTCTCCCTCCGCGACTGTGGATTTGACGGTGCTTTAGCAAAGTGCCGTGAAGTAGTTGGACATTTCAAACACAGTCCTGCAAACACAGCGGAGCTGAAAGTCCACCAAGCCTCTCACGGGCAAAAGGAGGAGCCACTCATTCAGGATGTAGCCACAAGCTGGAATTCAACTTTTGAAATGATAAAGCGGGTCAAACTCAACAAAGATGCAATACATGCAACCCTGGCTCAGCAGAAGCACTAGTTAGCCATGCTAACCTCAGCTGAATATGAACGACTGGCAAACTTGGAAAAACTGCTTGAGCCATGCAGTTGGGATATTTTCTTTAACTCTCCTTTTCTTAAATATTAAGTGGATATATTATAGATAGAGATACAAAATTATGAGGGCAAAATGAGCAGGGATTTGGTAATTGAAAGGCCTCTTGACTAGCTGAGACAACTATCTCAGAGAAAAGCTTTATTTTAGATTCAGCTAAATATATTTTTCGACAGCACAAAGCCCTTCAAGGATCATGTGGTAATTATTGTAGTTACATTATTACATTACATGGTATTTAGCTGATGCTTTTATCAAAAGCAAATGACATACACTGGCATACTGCAGACATTCCTACAGGAGCAATCTGGGTTAGGTATATTTCCCAGGGACATTTCAACATGCCTATTACCGCTCCATTACATAGGGCAATTGTATCAAAAATAATGATAAATAAATCTGAACTATCGAACTACCATGAACCATACAAACAGATTGTTTGATTATTGTTCCACATGATTACATTTTGTATGGGCTTTAACAAAACTGTATGTTGACCGATCTTTCTTTAACTATAAATATTTCTAAAGTAAACCATTATAGGTTTTTGGCCCATCTGCTAACAAATTGATGTGCATCACAAAGCATAATTAATGCTGAGACGAAAAGAAGAGGTTTGGCCCATCGGAGATCTAAATTCTAATCCCAAGGTGAATGGATAGACTAGTTGATCGCGATTGACTGAGAAGAGAGAATCCTCGGCGTAAACAAGTCACTTTGGAACAGGACTGTTATAGAGTATTCAGTTCCATTTAACACTTCAACGGTTCATTAACTATATGATGTTTTTGGCAGCTCTGAACTTACTGTAACATGTCCTGCCAGTGTGGAGTACATCAGGCCTTCGGCTCTTGTAAATGAGCAATGATGCCTGCACGTAGTTGAAAGGAGAGCTCATTGACCAATTATGAAAATAATTGGTTGCGAAAGGGGATAAGAGAAAACTGACGGTATTCAGATCAGTTCTGGTCAATATTCAGCAGAGCACTGTTCTCCATAGCGCCTATTGATGTTCTGAAGGTCAGCCACAGCCCATC
Source organism: Notothenia coriiceps (assembly GCF_000735185.1). NCBI lineage: Eukaryota > Metazoa > Chordata > Actinopteri > Perciformes > Nototheniidae > Notothenia > Notothenia coriiceps. The sequence continues at coordinate 7,403 of NW_011354886.1, forward strand.
GGGAGTCAGGTGATCTCTCTCTCTCACACACACGGAGGATAATACAGTTTAATTGTTCCATGGTCAGCGCAGAGATTGTCGGTTTAAAATATTTAGTGGAAAAATGTCAGATGTATGATTAATATTTATTAGTTTTTTCTTTCATTTTATTGATGCACTGTTTAAAAAGGGAAATGGAAGAAGAACATTTGAATGTAAGAGTTATTTTTTCTATAAAGAGGTGTTTTTAACTTACAGCATGGGTTCTTCATTTAAGTCAATTTTGTTTGAATGTGTTTGTGGCTAGACGCATTAAATAAGGTTTGTGGTTAACATAAAATTAAGAGATTATATTTAATATCCCCACTTATAACTGTCCGAAGCTTCTCTATGGAATAAAACGGTGATTGCTACTAAATGAGACTACTAATCATTCTGAACTGAATAGCAACCTGTTTTTTCATTTAATCGTTTATTTGGCAGGGACAATGCACAGTAATGAACACTTGTCTTAAAAAAATAAAATGTATCAAGCATAATAGTGCCAGATTTAGCTTTGAGCTAATTTTCCAGCCGCACTTCCTCACATAAAACATTTAAGGAAATTACATTTTACAAACATAGCAAAAACAAAATACATGATATGCGAAAAGTGCAAAAGAGCAAGAGTATTTATCACATGGCAATACAATATAGCAGCAACGACACATAAAGTGCAAGAGAAGATACAAGAGCTAACCTAAAGTGCAAGAGGAGATACCCCTGTGTTAAAGTGCATTTAGCGGTGATTGCACGTCTGTTTGTTTCTCAACCATTCTTTGAGTTGACCTTTGAAGCTATTGAGAGTGGGACAATCCTGTATCTGTCATGTCCAAGAAACTTATGGTGAAAGTTTATTCTTTATGTTAGAGTTGTCATGTCCCTTTGTCTTGTGCTTTACGTCTATGCCCTTAATTATTTCTTCCTCTCATTTCAGGCCTTCACGCTCCCCGCCCCTTTCTGTCTCCTGCGTCCTTGATTATTTTCCCCGCCCTGATTGTTTCCAACTGTGTCCCCTTTACTTACCTGTGTATATATTGTGTTAGCTCCCTCCTGTTAATTGTCAGTTCGTTGTCTCTCGAAGACCTACGTTCCTGCTTACCTCACGGACTTCTCACGGATCTATGTTATTGATCACTGTTCTAGTTTTCCTCGAAAGATTGTTTTTGTTTTCATTACTGTGCAAATCCCAGTAAAGTCTTTATTTTGAAACACTATCCGAGTCTGAGTTTGAGTCGTGCAATTGAGTTCATGCCTCAGAGTTCACTCCTTGACACAAAGGGACCAGAGGAGATTAACTGCTTTACACTGCGACACAACCTTCATCTGGGAGAAGGACACACTCATGGGCCTGATGGAGCCGGAGGCGACACAATGACATGAACACTATTAAAACATACACTATAATTAAATCCAAAACATCTCACCAGGCACAAGCATCCCCTTTGTTTTTTTAGATTCCTCTCAACAATGATTCCTGATGCTGTAGTGTTTGGATTGCATTAAATAAAGTGCTTCTGTTATTTTGTCCATCCCCCTGTATGTACAGTTAATAAGGTATATACATGTATGTATGTATGTATGTATGTATGTTGATGCACGGGGGGTATGTATGCATATATAGATGCATATATAGGTGAATGTGTATATGTGTACATGTGTGTATGTATGTGTATGTATGTGTACATACATGTTTGTGTTTGTAGATACATGTGTGTAGATATTTGTCATTTCAAACAACCACTGTCTATTCTTTTGTTTTTATTTTATTATACACATTTTGTTAGGCATTCCATTTGTCATTTTCGGGTCTCTAAAAATATATGATTTACAAAACTGTACTTTTAATATAATGTGACCCCAAATAAATAAAGAATTACAAAAATAAATAAGGTGAACTAAATAATATGATTTTCCTGCAATCAAATAAATACTTTCTTAACACACCTACAGTTTTTTTAAACATGTCACTTGTTAGACGCTTTTATCCAAGGATACTTACATACACTCAGTATACTGTGGGCAATCTCCACTGGAGCAATTTGGGGTGAATTGTCTCGCTCAAACACAACGCCATGCTGACTGCAGTGGGACTCAAACTTGCTCTCCCCTGGTCCGAAAATCAGCACACTATTCCACTGAGCCACAGCCTCCCTAAACTAGGGACAATCTTCCAATGTATCAAAAGTAAAATAAAATACCTAAAGGTGTAGTCTTACAGGAGGTTAAGTGCTGGTCCAGTTCCTGGTTAGACGTAACCCCTGGTTGAACCACCATTTATAGTTCATTGTTTGCAAAAATTCACAAATTATAATATTGTTACTCTTGGAGAGAGCCATGCCAGCTTTTTCACCCTGTTTCCAGTCTTAATGCTAAGCTCAACTGATTCCCAGTCTCCTCGTCAACTTGCTCTATCCCTTTGAAGCCAAACATGGTACATTACATTCTTCCCTTCTGTTGCAGTCCTTAATAGCACATTAACCTTAATTCATAATTTAACAGTTAAACCAGCAACAACAACTCCTCTGTGCACGGTCAATTCAGTATTTCTGCAGCAACACTCACATACGATACAAAACAGAGCAAACTCAAAGGAGGTCTCACAGCCGCAGTGTCATGCTCATAGAAACCAATCAGTGCAGTGCGTCAGTGGATGAATGGCTGTATCATCAAGCAGAACCAAGGCAGAGGCCTTCACAGCCCCCCCGCCCCCTCCCCTCTTTAGGCTACACATACATTTTTTCCACACTGACAAGGACGCCATATTTACATTTGAATTCTGCAATCTCTTTCCCCTCCTCGGTCACATTAAAAAGCCTGAACTCCGCAGAATAAGATGGAACATCAATAACCGTAAATATGAGCACTCGCAGCCTTTTGACAGAAGTGCATTTCCTGTCAGTGAGCATCTGCATGGCCGAGCCCAGATGTCTCCTCACTTAGCCCACCTTTAACTTTTTGGTTTATCCATTTGGATGTAATGGAAGTGGGTTTAATCTGTTATCTGTTACTTTTTGTTTCTCAAAAGAGGATTATTCTCTTCCTGTATTCAGAGAAAATGCATAGTTACATAAGAAATTAGATTATTCTTTAGAAAAAATTATATCTTAAGTCCCATTTATTTTTACAAGATTATTTTATCATTTATTGATAGGAAACACACATTATTTAAGTGGGCAGTGGTCCCAAAAAATGTATTCCAGTCTGCCAATTTATGAAACAATAAATGATGGGAGCAGAGAATAAGTACAGAGTGGATGTTTGCGTGTGGACTCTCGACCTTGCAGCTAAATATAAAGAGGTGGGGAGGGACAATCATGGGGGCTTAGGTCAGCAGGTGGATGCAGGGGTATAACATTAGTTCTCTTATGTTAGTATTGCAGCTGCCCTTACAAATGTCCTGGTGTTGCATCGCAGTATGCATATAATTGGGACATACTACTTCACAACATTGCACCTCTTGTTCATATATCCACTGCACAATGGATTTTGTGTTAGAATAGCCAGAAAACATGCAGTAAGATATCTGTGTAATATTGGAATACTGAATTAACGATACCATGTATTAGGATATGCATGTTATTTATATAACACTCCTAAATTAAACTTTTTTTAGTTTTTATCTTTTTTTTTGCATATTTTACATTGTTTATTATATTATAACTTGGTACTTTTTTAGCATATTGTTGTGTTGTTTTTTTATTATATTATAACTTAGTACTTTATTTTAACGCATTTAAGATATGCAACACTAAGCTGTCTGTGGCTCTTTCCTGCTGTAACACTGCAAATTTCCCCTCTGTGGGACTAATAAAGGTATTCTGATTCTGATTCTGATTCTGAAATCAGTGATTACAAGAGAAACTTTAAGAAAATAACATAATTAGAGTAAAAAAAACTGTGACAAATGTTGTTTGTTGATTTTTTCTTATACCAAAGGTTTAAACATATTCAAATTCTATGTGATGATTGTGCAAGATGAAAAGGGAATGAGCCAATGTCTGTTAAACTCTTACACAGTGAATGCCTTTGAGTTGATGGCTGTCTGCACCCTGGCTGATACAGGTGATAATCCTCTCAGGGACCCTGAAACTCCAGACACAGCTCGCAGGACAAGCAGGGCTTTAAGTGCTTTTGATTTCACCCCGAGTTGTTCCGCTTATGATGGACAAATTACAGCACCAATTATTGGCCTTCCACCACCACTTCGCAAGATTGGTTTACCAAGAGAGCCATCCAAGAATTCAAGTGCTGAAAATGTAAATACTAAGAGGTCCAGTTATGACTCCAACCCTCAGCAGCACCACACTGAACCTCCCTGCTGCAACAACATGTCCGCGGCTGAACCAAGTCAAGTGAGAGAACGTCCTCACAGTGAAGCTGAAGCGGATGCAGTCTCCAGCACTAAGAGCTCCAGTAATGACACGGGCCGTCCCGGACCAAATCCATCTGAGATTATCAGCCAATAGACTCCTCCACTGATGAGTCAGATATTGGTGCCGAGGAGCCTCTTCATGGTATTGAGGTCCGAACTGGCTTCAGGAGAGAAGACCACACTGCAGTCACCAACAATGAAGACTCTGGAACCATCCCCAACGAGGAAGACTGAGACGAATATGAAAATGGATGACGAAGGATCTGTGAAAGACCAGGGGTCGTCTGGAAGACGTCAACACGACAACAGGCAGGATGACCACAAGATTTCCAAATTCCTCATCGAGGGAAAGGTGAAGAAAGTGAATTCCCTTTTCCGACTTTCAAAGGGATTCTCCTGTCCGCTTCGTGTACTGAAGTCAGGGTTTACTCCGGGTGCTCCGGTTTCTTCCCAAATAAAAAAAAAAAGTAAAAAGACAAAGATATAGACAAGTTATATTGTTACAAGTTATATATAAGTGTATTTCTGCCACTTACAGGACTGTCTCAGAAAATTAGAATATTGTGATAAAGTTCTTTATTTTCTGTAATGCAATT
>NW_011354887.1:0-2148 GCF_000735185.1 Notothenia coriiceps
CTTGATGTGGTTTGGAACATGATATGGCATTTAACCACGGCAGCATTTAGCTGAGTATCTGCGGTAGAATTCTGAGCTGGCATTAGCTCCCCCTCCTCTTTTCTTTTTTTTCAAGCTGAGGACCCAGATCAGCCATTTTCTAACAGATCTGTTTGGTATTTTTGAGCAAAACACATCAGACATGCTTTTTATATATTTTGTATAATCTGAGACCCATAATATATGCCTAAAAATAGCATGATAGGAGACCTTTAACTTCCAATGACATCACACCATGAGAGGTCATTGTTGACACTTTGACACGCAGGGTCGGAGTTCAAATTGGATGAACGTTTGTGTTTAACCTGCTGAGGGATGAACTAATGGAGAAATTGCTTTAGCTGCTCCATTGATGGCCAACGGACTGGCTTTAGAAGAGTCCCCAGAGCGAAAAGAAACAAAGAGCAACCGACAGCCAGTAGTGAGGTTTATCTCAGTGACCACATTGCTTTAGAGATTTGCAAGTTACACAATTAAGATTGCTAAATAAAAATCGATCTTCCAATTAACCCCAGTGTAACACATTAGACTTGTTTTTAATATCCCGATTTGGCACATTCACCGGAGAGGTCACAGAGCAAATTAGATGCAAGCCGTGTTTCATTACTAAAGAAACATTGCCTGCCTGACTAGAGGTGATTGAAAATGAAAATATATTCAACATTACAACCAATAAACACTGGTGAAATTTTGTTTCACTTATATTGAGATGTGGAAATGTTTCCTGTAGGCTATCAGACAAACCTGATTATCAGATGTAACATGTAAACCTGTGTTATTAGGGATATTAGATTACTGAGAGCAGAGTGAATGTTTTAATTGAGCTTTCACCGTCAGTACGATTATTCACGGTTATCAGGCGCAGTTTTCCCACTTGTCATGTGCTGGCTTTGTCTTCTTGACAGTATCTCTATCACATAAGATTACATTCTCACATTTAGCCTTAAGGGGTCACTGAGTCATTTAAATTTTCAGATTTTCAATATTGGATTTTCGTCCCTGAGGGGGAAGCAAAGTAATGATTTATTGCATCGAGGGTTTAACTGCTGCCTATGCTGTCATCCAGTGAAAAAAGACCTGTGTCAGTGTCTCGGTGAGGAACTGGAAGTCTCTGATAGTCTACTTTGAAATGTTCATTTAAATCTTTAAGCGGGAAGTGTGTTCTTTAACCTTGAATAAAAAAAAGATCTTCTTGTGAAAATACCTCCCCGTTTGGCAAATCGCTCAATAGGTAAAATAATTTGTCTAAATCTCCATTCACACGGAGGTCTTAATGATGCTCCCTTTTACCCTCAACCCCCTCCCAAGTCTGAGATCTGCTGAGTGTGTGTACACGTGTACTCTGCTGACAAATGGGAATCCAATTATTTGATCCGACAGCAAAGTGCTGACTTCACAGAGAACAGAGAGGCTAGCCGTCTGCTGGATCCTCCGGCTGGGGACACGAGGCAGTCCATCTGCTGGGGGCATGGCCCTGAGCTGTGGGGGTCCGAGTGAGAGAGCATACCTGTATCTATCATATTGTAGGGACCAGTATCTATTCCCCCTCTAAGTGGACTGAGTATGGGGACAAAAAGCTTTCAAGTTACATAGAAACTGTCCCCACCAGAAAAATACCGGCTTTTTGCTTTTGTTCAAATATTAAAATCAACCTATGTTGTCCTTTTGTAACTGCTCGTTCAGATACAAAGGTTAGGTCATGTGCTTTGCGAAGGTGAGGGAGGTTGAACTAAACCAAAACAGTAAAGCTGGAGGAAGGACAATGAAAACAATGAGCTCAAGGATGCCATAACACTCCAGACAGCAGATGTGAACTACCCAGTCTTGTGACATTTTTTAACTTTAACTGTTAGATATTTGGTTTGGAATAAGGATTAGTGTTGATGATATAGTGGTTAAAGTTATGTTAGTCCTACAGGAAACTGTACGTTATACGTTTATATATTACCTCTGTAAATATGTAAAGCCTGTATGCTATTGGTGTGTTTAAAGAAATCATTACGTGTGTGTGTGTGTGTGTGTGTGTGTGTGTGTGTGTGTGTGTGTGTGTGTGTGTGTGTGTGTGTGTGTGTGTGTGTGTGTGTGTGCCTCTTTATCTACTTCACTTTG
>NW_011354888.1:0-11448 GCF_000735185.1 Notothenia coriiceps
GATTGCCTGTGACAAGGTAACCGGTAATTGTTTATGTAGCACTCCCGATCCTTTGCAGGGGATGCTCACCGCGGACGGCAGAACAGACCTGAATCCAGTAGACTTCTCAGGATGACTAACCTTCTCACCGTCCAAGACAGCCAAAAGGCACAGCAGAGCCACTTTTGAATTTTGATATATGATAGTAATTACTTGTCTTTCAAATTTGAAGGAGGGTGAGCAAGCATCTTAAGGAACATTCATCATTAACTCCTTCTCCAAAAAAATAAAATATATATATTCAATAATAAATGAATATGTGAATCATAACAGTGATTGACAGCTGATAGGAATAATATGATTGTTAATAGTATCATATTCATTCAGACAAACATCGATGAGACAGTTAATTAATGTACTTATTGCAGCAGTCTGCATAGATTTGCTGGTCTAAGAGTGAAACAAACTCATTCAGTTATTGTTGAGTTAAAATTCATAAAATTATGTCTGACACCTTATATATTTATATGTAAGGCTATGTTATTGAGTTAAAATATCAATATTGTGGCTTTCCAAGTTAACATTGATTGATATGACTGGGATTAAATCAGCATATACTTCTGCCAGGGGATGCCACCCCTCAAAATCTCCTGCCACCCTCTTGCCACCCCATGAATATTGTTCTAGATCCGCCCCTGAGGGGAAGCAAATACACAGACAACACACGACGTAGCTTTAGGTAGCAAAACACGGAGATATGCTCACTTTAGCTGTTATTCTGATCAAAAGTCGTGTTCAATGGCATTAAAACGAGAAAAAACGCAGCTGAAGGCTAATCCATAGGTTAATCCAATGTGTCTGTGACTTTGAAAAAAGTATTGATAATCCATAATTCAATTTTTATGCAAATATCAGAGAATACAAATGAGCTGGTAGCAGTGTTGCCGCTCCAGTTTTGGCTACGTGTCACTCTCACTCCTTATTTGGTAACCTGTGTGTGTATGTGGAACTTTCCCTCGATTCCATTGGCTCCAGCGGTTAAAAAGAGATGTCAATCATCAAAATCGACCAATGGGTTCCAGAGAAACGGCATAAACGCCCATTTCCACCCAAATGGCCCCATAGGTGGAGTTTTTTTTGCTAAACCTCTCAAAAAAGTTCAAATGTCACTTGTTTTGCATTAATCTTGATAAAGGGTAATTATTATATGTTTCACTTTGGATTCCTAAAGCTTTTAGTCTACTAACTAACCCATCATCCAAGGGTAGTTTTCACTATAAGTGAAAAAGAACTTTTGGACGGACACTATAATTTACAGTTTTTTCTAGGTTCAATCTGAATTCTCTTTAAAATAAAAAAACATCTATATTGATTCTGACTTTTTCTACATACAACTCACAGGTTTATCATTACTTTGAGAACAAATATTATTAATTTTCCCCTTTTAGAAGTGTAGTTATGGTCATTTGTTCTGAAAGTGTCATTTTCGAGCCTGAGACCTGAAAAAGGTTTGGGGTCTAACAGGTTGCACTATTGAAAGAAGTCTCAGTTCGAAAGAATACAAATTTTTTCTCTGAATAATTGTTTAAAGTGGTCTCTCAGCATTGCATGTAATAGTCTCTTTTGGTGCTTAAAAATAGGAAAGTAAAACTGTAGTATTACCATATAATGTTGCAGACGTAACTTCAATACATTTCTACATATTTGTATTAAGATATGTAATGTACATTTAATGATTTAATTTTGCCAACTATGGCAGGTCTGAGGTTTGCTACCCGTGACATGCAGTGGAACCCATAAAAAGTATCACAATTTGCAAGTTGACAGTTATATTTGTCCGCAGCCGACGCCTTGCTTCTGCTTCTTCGCCCTGGCCTAACACTCAGAAGTGTCAGACATCCCACTTTGCTCATGTTTGATTCAGCCTTTTTCTCTCTCACGGTTCTTTGATTAATTCTCACCCTTTTCTGCCAACTATTCGCCTCCTCGTCCTTTTTCTTCTTGGCGTCTTCCAGCTGGGAGATCTTAGAAGTAAGCTCTGCCAGCTCAGTGGCCTATACGCACACGCACACAAATGGGAAGAGAGTTAAGAGTGCTCCTGATCTCAGGTCATCGTGTTCTGTTTGCGAATGTGTGTGTCGGAGAGAAAGTGTGTGTGTCTGAGCGGGCAAAATCATGTAATGCAGCATCACGTCTCTGCTTAATTTCCTTTCTGTTCAATCAGCTAAAAATGTGAATAATTTGAAATACACATTCAAACTGAATTTGTAAATCACTTGAGGAAATCAATACATTTCCAATTTCTATCTAAGAGGTGATCAATATATGTAGATATCACTGAATGAGTCCTTGACCGTGGGAATGATGTAAATAGGTCTCAGAGTTAATTACTTTACAGCTACCAGTTTTTCAGTTTTTGCAGATTTGGAGTGAAGCCACCTTTTAAAGGTCTCATGTCATGCTTTTCCGGTCATTACCCGTCCCCTTGTGTGTTATGAAGGTTTTTATGCATGTAAACGGTCTGTAAAGTCACACAAACCCTCAAAGTACACTCTTTAGCGAGTAAAACTCTAACACAGAAAAGACCTGTCTATGCTGCCCCAGAACGTCTCGTTGGAGATTTCTCATTTTCCATTTTTTTCTTCCGGGATCCAACTGGGGGGGGGCAGGAGCTCCAACAAGGCGTGGAGGACAGAGAGTGAATACACATACTATACAGAGATGCTGTATGAGAAAACCAATGTGATTTTGGAACATTGAACAACGTAAATCTATTCTAGTAGACCTCAACAATGGAATTATGATCAGTAGAAATGGCCATGACATGGGACCTTTAATGACTCGATACAATTGGAATTGATTTACACCCAGCATGCAGGTGTGTTTTGTGTTTGTGAGTACCAGGCTTTCCTGGCCCTTGATCTGGTGTTCAGACTGGTAGAGCAGGGCTGCTTTAGCTTCCACTGCAGCTCTGCGCTCCTTGTCCAGTCGCTCAGCCTCCTCCTGAGCTATTGTCCTCTCCTTCTCTAATTCAAGAGCCTTGCGAGTCTGCTCCTCCAGCTCTGAAAAACGCACGTTATCGTTATACCCAGACGTGCTCCTGTAACATAGGCTTTGTAGACAACCTAAAATCACAAAGATTAAAATATATATGTCGTTCATTTCATGTTCTTAAACAGAACAAAGTTGAGAAACATTTGAAATCAGAAAGTTATCAGACCATCTTGAGCTCTCTTTGTCTGCTCTTCAATCTGTCTCAATCTCTCCATCAGCTCCATGGTCTCACGAGCAATCTTCTCTGTTTCCTTCTCAGCATTTTCTCGCTTTTTTTTCTCACTCTCCAGCAGAGCCCTGACAGGAGAATTGTGCATAAATACATATCTGAAAAAAGACTCTCCTGACAGTTCTTTCTTAAAGCAGAGAGAACACACTGTAAACTGTAAGAGGAAAATAAGCCTTCATTATTATGTCTCCCCTCCTTACTTCTCCTTCTGCCTCTTGTTCTTCTCCTCCCTGGCCTGGGCCTTCATCTGCTGCACCTCGATAGTGTCGGGTTTACGTCTACGCATGTACAGGTCATGATTCCCCATACACAATGCCAGGATACGTTTGTTGATGCGGAGACGAGGCACGTAGAAAACAAAATCCTTAAATGCAAAAATCGGTTATTTATTCCATTTCATTATCATCTCACATCTGTTTCACAGTCAAGAACGGGTACCTGAAGGTATAGTTTAGTTTGGTAGAATCCAGATATTTTATTTCCTAAACTCTTGGATGATTTCCTCAAGTCTGTGTATGCAGGCAGATTGTAATGGGATGCAAATTTCATGTTTGTGAGTAAGACCAAGTAGCAGCTGCATTTGCAAAATTGGTTATTTTGTCAGTAAGTAGAAGAGATTCTCTCGCATCTCATGTTTTTAGCCACAGTGATAAGAATGGGCATATATCTGAAGAAATACTGATCTTGTAGATTTTAAAATGTATCATGAAAAAATACTAAAATAAGAGTACTAAATATTTAACCTTAAGTACAGGAGAAAGAGCTCGTATTTAATACTTTCGAAAAACATAAATAAATTAACTAAGATTAACTTGCAAATAACATACTATCAAATTGCACAAGAATGCTGACAAAGGTGGGGTAGGTAATTGTGGAGAAACCAGCTCGAGTGCACTAGAATTTGAAAATACACAGCCGGCAGACTTCCGGAATGAAGAGTGAGGAGTAGACGTGTTTTCCTCCGCTCCCTCGCTTCCAACTTTTGTATTATGTAGAAACCTCGTTACTCACTTCATACTTACACTAGTCGATACATACTGAGCAACTTTATACCTTAAGGAGACATGCCACCAAAGCCCGCAAAACAAGTCAAGAAAGACTCTATGCCTACGGAGAACGTCGCCACTAGCGACGTTAGCATGAGTTGTGGTATGTTCTCAATTGCCCTTTCCAATTAAACAAGTTGCTCGCAATTCGATTGTAACTAACACTTTAAAGATTTGGGGTCAGTTTAGGAAGCAGTTTGGCTTACAAGCGTCATCAGGTCTAGCCCCAGTCTATCGCAATCACCTTTTCCTCCCGTCGTGCTCGGATCCTGTCTTCCGGACTTGGTCAGACAAAGGTCTGTGGCCTATTAATGAACTTTATGCTGGTAGTGTTTTCTATTCGTTTGCAGATTTAGCCAACAAATTTGACCTTCCAAGTTCTCACTTGTTCCGATTCTTTCAGATCAGGCACTTTGTGGAAAGTAAATACTATGGAGCTAATTTCCTGCCATAACTCCACAAACAAACTAAACAGGTTTTTACAAATGCCTCATGATTCACGAACAAACACAATGTGGTTTGCAAAGTTTTTATTTTTTACAAGTACAAAACTTTTTCTTCTCATGGTGGAATATTCCGCCGTGAGAAGAAAAAGTTTTGTAGTTGTAAAAAAAAGTTGTGTACTTGTAAAACCTATGCTGAATTTGTCTCTGAAACATGATTTATTAGAAACATGTTATGTGTTTGATAGATACGTTTTTCCTTTGCAAAACTAAATGCATTCGTTTGTAGATGGTGTTTTGTATTTGCAAACCACATTGTGTTTGTTAGTGAATCATGAGGCATTTGTAAAACCTGTTTAGTTTGTTTGTGGAGTTATGGCAGGAAATTAGCTCTGCCCTTTTCGGAATTCCTCTGATGGCCAATGCACCCATTACCACACAACGAGTTATTGCATTCACCACTTATACTCCTTAAATGGATACATTACACAGTATTTTACATGTAATGTCTTGAAAATGTCTGTTTTATATCTGTGCGAAAACTAATAAAAAGATTTATAAAAAAAACAAAAAATACACAGCCGGAAAAAATCTGCCACTTCCTTACAGAGCCCCTCCTCCAACAAACACGAACGCGCACATGACCGATGAGGGCACGAGATAAGTTTGTGCACAGATGGAAGGCTGACAGGCAGGCAGGCCATCCAGTTATTTTAGCCGGGCCGGCTAAAATAATTGGTCGTGCTTTTTACAGTGCTAAGGCTTCCACAGATAACATTTTTTAATGGATTTTTTTTCAAAGCACTTAAGATATTCATTGCTATCGGGATGTTAAGAGCATTCCATGGAATATAACAAAAAGTGTATCTCGAGCCGGTTTCTCAAACTTACCTACCCCACCTTTAAGATTTGTTGGAAAAACTGCAATTTCGACAACATACTCTGCCAGCTAATGTTAGCTGTGTTGAATTCCATATAATAACATGCTTCATATGATTTATAGCTGCTGCAGATAAATCACTAATAATAATGTTTTGCATACCGGAGATTTCTTGTCCATTGGTTTGATGACAAACTTCTTGTCGTTGAAGGAAATGTTTCTGATCTCACTCCAGGGGAAGCCAATCTTTGGGGTCATCCTGTAAAATATGTTCAGGGTTTACCACTGTGGTATATTAAACAGAGGTTATCATGTTCTCTACAAAGTTTAAACAAGCTTAAAACAGCCAAGCTAGCAACTCTGTGTAGTTAGGTACATAACTACTGTGAGCTGAAGGCTAACTCACAGCGACTTTGCATTCACTCTCTGCTGATTCACCTTTAGTTTAGTATGTAATCATTGTAAGTGTAGATGAGCTTTTCATTCTGTGGGCACCATTACTTTCTCTGCAAAATGTAATTACAATACAGTTGTCTACCTAATTGTGGTACCAAGGGAAAAGTCCTGTGATTTCCAAAGTCATTAAAATTCATTCCCACGGGACCATGAATATTTGTAATGCATTTTTTGACCTACGATTGTTGACATTTTACAAAAAAAAAACTAATTGTAATCTGTTTCAACAGATCATTTCTAAGTAGAATATGTAGGCAAGTAGACAGGATATGTAGGCAAATAGACAGGATATTGGTAAGTGCTCTGGTGTCCATTGAGTGTTCTTTGGGGGCTTTCAGGTAAACAGTCAGTGTGGAGCTGAATAGGCTGATTCTGTTGGCCACAATGCAGTCTCGGAACATATTTAATTTATCTACATTAATTTGCTAATTTCTCTAAAGAGATGAGCCTTAGGCGTTACATCTCAACTCCATTCTCGCATCTTGAATTGCAAATCAGACTGTAAATAACCACCAGCGCACAGACGAGGAAGTAACTGCCTGCCATGTGTGATATGAAACAATTATCTGGCGGATAGACCGGAAACATACACAAATATACATCTCTTTCTTTCCATTTACCCCCCTAAATATTGCCCCTAGAGGCTGACTCGTCGCCTAAATGGCAATGTATTCCGAGATAAACCTTGTTGTAATGTTAGATGTAAGGTCAGGGGATAATTCAACTCAGTAGTTTATCCACTGGGGATTATGATTGTCATACGAAGGTAGCATCAAAGGAAGCATACATTAATTTACCACAAGACATTTCAGCGGACCTTTTTTAAGTGTGACATACTTATCCTTTTTGTCGTAGATGTTCAGCCCCAGGGCATCCACTCCCAACCACAGCTCTGACCCTTTCTTGTTCTTGATGTTAAAGTAGTTGACACCGTACATCTCCAGATCCTGGGCTATCTTGAGGTACTCCACCATGGCATCTTCCCTGTGGTGCAGAGCAGATGAATGAGCAACAGTCATCGCGAATGCATTAGCAACTTTTTTTTGTAGTAAGACTGCAGTACCTCAGCAATCCCTTGTGCTCTTCATGCCACACCTGGATTCTCTCCTCCCACTGATTCTTATTCAGCTTGTGCTGCTCCAAAACCCTGGTTTATCAGTAAAAAGGACACACCAGTTAGAATTCAAATGACTGAAATTGGAATTAAGGTGAACCTTGGCTAACATAACCATAGGCACCTCTGTGGCAGCAGCTTCTCTCTTGCAAGGTATCCCGTCGCGTGATAGTCTTTCCTGTAGTCTCCTTGTTTGACCTGAACCGCATACGAGGCCAAGAGCACGGCAGTCTCAGGTGGACAGTATATGTCATCATTTAGGATGCATTCTTTGACCTAAAACAGAAAAAAGAATGACAGATCTGCTTTAACACATTATCCCTTATGTGTTATGATAATTTGTGTAAAGATGTAAACAACGTTGTAAATGTTGGTGTGACTCAAAGAGAAGAAAAACCATATGTGTTCTGGTGTTTATTTAGTGCACCTGGATTCATTTTTTGTAGGCAAGGACTCCCTCATGGAAGATCCATGAGGGAGTCCTTGCCTACAAAAAACAAGAAACTGCGTGAGTCATCATGGAACCCCCACCGGTCGTTATGATTCCTATTGTTATGATTTCTATTGTTGTGGAGTTGAGTATTGAATACAAATTTGACTTTCCTTTTATCTGGATCGATCTCATTGCATACAGATATTGTTTGGGGTTATATTAGATAAGCAGGATTCTCTTTAAAAACAATGTCCTTCCAACCTGCAGAAAGAAAAGGCGCTGAGTTGCTTCCTGGATCAATTCCTCTGTGACATCCTCAGGGTAAAACTTTGC
This sequence comes from Notothenia coriiceps, assembly GCF_000735185.1. NCBI lineage: Eukaryota > Metazoa > Chordata > Actinopteri > Perciformes > Nototheniidae > Notothenia > Notothenia coriiceps. The sequence goes on from NW_011354888.1 coordinate 7,968, forward strand.
TCTGAACTTGATCAACAAAGGGTTGTCCCTCTTCACATCTTGCGCAGTCACCTGGGATCAAACCACATAACAATGAAGGAATATACTATATAATATAATATAATATGCTATTGAGCCTCAATGGAGTGACACAGTAGCATTACCAACTCCAAAAGCATGGTTGCAACTTCATCTAAAATAAGGGAACTAATGCCGTCTGGGGGATGTAAAGTTAAACACAAACATTGTCCTTACCCTCTTGTTCAGTTTGAGCCAGGTGGAGAAGCCTTTGCTGTCCTGATACTGGAGGCCAAAGAACCAGGTTTCCCTCAGCCCGATGGTCTTCACTATCTAAACACATAAGTAACACCATCACACACATGTACGTCGAAGCTCCTGTTTTAATTGTAATGCACAGGGTACCTGGTCAAAGAGCTGTTTGCCAGTCGTGCTGGGCAGGATGGCAAACTCCAGCTCAGCATCCATGGTTGTAACTCGGACATTTATCTGCCAGAGAAAACACTCACACTGAGCTACAGGAGGAAACAATTCATCCCTGCTGCTCACTCATCTTTGTCACTGGGAAAGCATCAAGGAGTATGCAAAGAGACAAGCTGGGCGAGAAGAAGCACTACCAATTCTGTGATCATTTGTTGTGTTCTTTGAAATAATGCTACATTTATTGGTTCTTTGACAGAAATATGACCAAAAAGAGTGTTCTTACATTCTTCTGTTCAACCAGGAGCATCCAATCGCAAGAGGTTGGTGGGGACTATAATCACAAAATGAAGCCCACAGTATATTTTAGACTTAACTGAGAACATGGGGTGCATTCCATGATGCATGTAGCATTTACGTTAATGTTGATTATTAGAATCAAAAAGCATACACATATCTGGTATACTGACACAATATGAAAGAAAAAGCAGCATAGAAGAGAAATGGATGGCTCCATTCCCCCTTAAACTTTGCTGAGATTAATAGAGCACTGCAGATATTAGTGCCTAATTCAATAATCATTACAAAAGTAATAATAACAATAACGTGCTTAATTTGTAAGCCTCTGAGGGCTTACTACTTCAATAAATATTTATGAAAAACAGGAAGAGAAAGATTTACTTTGCTACTGTTTTGTTTATCTATAGTGTGACAAGACAGATTAATAGAAGAACACAAGTGCAACAAATAAGAAACATCTGGCAGCTGGGCAGGACATCATGATATGTTTTGCTATAAAAATGGTTTCCTATGGTTAAGAACTTCGGACTAATGCCTTGTTGGAGCCTTTAAATAACAGAGCAGGTTCACACATTTCCATCAAAGCACTACAATTCAACAAACACATGAAACACAAGGAAAATAAAAAGATATAAAACCGTAAAGGTAGCTACTTACAGTTGACATTTGTATTTTTTTAATCTGTAGCCGAAGCACTCCTTCAGAGAGGTGCTTGTAGTAGCGTTTTCTCTGCGAAGTCATATGAAACTGCTTGCAATACCAACAAGGATTATACTGAGTGAGAATGGACCATTGTGCTCCCAAGTACTTCTCTCTTTGTTAATCCCACAGCAGCCAGGGCCCCCACGTGTTATAGAGAGGCATACTTCATTTATACTGTGGACACTTTTCTTCTTTATTTGATCAGGTTTTCACTGATTATCCCTCACAAAGCACCTGTATATTTTTCCACTTCCCAAATGTTATTGTCGAGAAAATAAAATTAGGAGTCGGCATAACTCAGCCAGTACCGGTCTTCCAGTTGCAGCAAGGACGCACACACACTAATCCTCCTAGGTAATGTTTAAAGCATAAGTAATGGCATACAGTTATTTTAGTGTGGCAGATGTGTTTTGTAAGCCTGTTGCCAGTTTCTTTTCAAGAGAGTGTTTCTGGCAACACGATCGTGTATTACACTATAACTGTACTGTTATCTTATTGATGGGTTTCGTAACATTTGTTCATATTATGTTCAACTTTACCTTCATTGCACAGAAGGACTGGGACAATAAAATGCAGTAACCAGAAGTGAAAGAGAAGTAGTAAAATGCAATGTAATGTAAAGGTATAAGATTATGAGAGAAATAAAAAAGCTAAAGTATATTCACTATGAACAATAAATATTGGTGAGTATTTTTTCCAGAGTAATTACTATTTTGCTCTGAAATAGTGATATTTAATCATTTTGGAGTGTATTTATTACTCATAGCTTCTAGAGTGTGATTAAAAATGCAGAGACAATTCTATTGGAGTTAAACCATGACCACGCCCACTCATGTTTCACTTCTGCCGCCATTACAAATCCCGCACAGACGCACTGTTGAAAGCAGACGGAAGAAGAGCAGAAGAAATTCATGCCAGGTCAGCTTATTTTACAGGTTAAATTAATGTTAGAAATGGTAAAGATATTGAGAAACAACACAGCTAGCTACAATTAAAAAAGAGGCTTACTGCACAATTCGTTTAGTCAGATGCTAGCATTAGCTTTTAGCTGATTAACATTAGCAAAGTACAGCACTGTCACCGGTTTATGGACAATATTAATCCCACTTGTAATGGTAGATAATAATTGCATAACATTACTGTTTAGCTATATGTGTGCAAGGCAAAACAATTGAGAAACAATACGGCTTGCTACCATTTTAAAGTAAGCTCACTTTAAAATTGCTTTGTCAGATGCTAGCTTTAGCTTTTAGCTGTGAAAATTACAGTATACAGCACTGTCAGCGGTTTAAGGACAGTATTAATGCATAGTGGATCAGTGAAATAACTGTATTTAATCATTAACTGAGCAGTGTTTTTACAGACAGCAGGTGCACTAAAAAGCTTTAGCTGCTAACGCTACAGCACCACGTGTGTTTTACTCTGACAAGAGCAGAAACTGTTCTCATTCGTAACACTCCGTTCGATGTCTCACTATGGGATGCGCCTCATCGCGGAGCAAACAGAAGCATCAATCTCATTACGCCAATCCTGATTGGCTGGTGATCTTGACGTCAGCGTCAGGGAATCTACCCCCTATAAGTAGCTTGCGCTACGCCGCATGCATCATTCAAACACCTCTTCTCGCTTCAGAGCACATCTCTATTGGTAGCCGGGCTAGCTCACACAGTCCACAGACGGAACCAAGCTATCCAAGCTAACTTCGGTCGACGGGCGCTCGCCGGCTACTTCTATATATACTTCTGCAAGAAGACTGTTAATACTAACACACCAGTTAGTGTTGCAATCTACCTCGCTGTTTATTTCTTCGGAATTAAAGGTAAGGTTTTGATTTTTCAAGCTGGTAACACACCTGTTACTAGCTTGCCTTTCCTCACTACCGACACCACGGTAGCGGGGACGTTTTTTTTCTTTTTCTCTCTCACACCAGAGATAAAAAGGGTATTAATACACCAGTTAATATTCTTTGAGAATAAAATTCTACACCGTCGCTTTTTCCCCGGATTAACGACAGGTGGGGAAGGATTTTTTTCTCAGCAACGTACCTATTACGAGCGGGTCC
>NW_011354889.1:0-8822 GCF_000735185.1 Notothenia coriiceps
AGTTAGAGAAGTGTTGATGAAATGGGTGAGAAACGGTAGAATATCAGGAGCGATAGTTTGAAGGAGGTTTGAAGGGATAGGGTCCAGAGGACAGGTGGTAGGACGGGCAGAGGTAATGAGGGTAAGAACCTCACTTGGAGAGAGAGGGCAGAAGGAGGTTAGTGTGTGGGTGAAAGGTGGGTCTGGTGACCCAGCGGTGAGTAAAGGTGAGTCAGAAAAAGAAGAGCGAATATCATCAACCTTTTTTTCAAAGTGGTTTAACAAAGTCGCTTGACAGAAGGGAGGAGAAGGAAGGGGCTTTGGGGGGGTCCAAGAGGGTGGAGAAGATGGAAAATAGTTTTTTGGGATTGGAATAGGAAGATTGGATCTTATCTTGAAAGAAAGTGCTTTTTGCCTGAGAGATGGAAGCAGAGAAAGAGGAGAGGAGAGCCTGATAGGTTAGGAGTTCGTCATGGTGTTTGGATTTCCACCGTTTCCGCTCTGCTGCCCGAAGGATGGTTCTATTAGCACGCAGTGCGTCATTTAGCCAGGGAGCAGGAGGGGACTGACGAGCCTGCCGAGATGTGAGAGGACAGAGAGAGTCCAGAGAGGATGAGAGACTAGAGAGGAGGGTTTCTGCAGCAGAGTTTGGAGGCAGGAGTTGGAACGAGTCAGAGGAAGTTCGGAGGGCTGAGAGCACCGATGAGGCAAAGGTAGAGGGGGAGAGGGAACGAAGGTTGCGGCGGACAGGTGCAGAATTAGAAGAGATTAGATGGTTATGTTTGGAAAGGGGTAGAGAGAATGAAATGAAGAAGTGATCGGATGTGTGGATGTGTATTAGCTCTAGTTTGTTCTTTTTATTTTCTCTTACTGTGTTTATTCATCAAGACACCACTTCATTTGTACATTCACTTAATGTGTATTCATCTTAACACATTCCTAGTATTCTGATTCTGTTGGAACTTGAATCTGTCACAGGATCTGGTGTAAAAAGGCCTGATCTATATTTGATAACGTTATCCAGAGAACTCGGGCGGGCCTGTGTTGGAGAACATGTCCAGAAGCGTTTTAGCCAGTGGATTCAGTTTTCAAGTAGTTTCATCTTAACCCAACACCACAGAGAGCAACGTAGTCTTACGTTTTTTGATCTATTTGAATATGTGTGTTGTCGTGACTTGTGAGTTTAACAGAACACTATTTATTTATTTTAAACTTCAATGCAATTTATTTTGAAATTACAAACACCGGATGTTGATCTATATTTCGTCTGCCTTGATTCTTCTCTACTCAGCAGCGTTGTTTCCATCAAGTATATTCACCCCTGCAGAGGAAGCAAACAAAGCAAATTAAGTTTAGAGAAAAGGCACGGGGCTGAGTGTGAATTCCTTTTTCTACACTTTTCTCCGTTCACTTAGTTTGTTGTTCTCCTGATAGGGATTTCACTTTCTGAGTCCGGTCTGTGTCGAAGTCTGTTTCCCGTGGGGTGGGGGTGCACTCCGTGGTCTGAGTTGGGATTTAGTTAGGTTAGGCGTGTCAGCGATTACTGGGTAGAGGTTATGGTTAAAGTGGTTGTCGGGTTAGACATTTCAAAAGACGACATGTTGTACTTGGGGGGACGGTTAGGTTCAGGTCAATGAAAGAGGAGCCTCATTTAATCTGCGAAACTGACTTCTACGCAACACCGGTTGCGTGGTAGCATTTTGGATGCATCACATTGTCACACGCGAGCAGAGCCTCGTTGAGTAGTCTGTCGCCAGACACGGAAAACGGGATTATTCTAACTCGGCAGGGAAGTCTGCGCGATGTACTATAGAGGTAAGAAACTTTATTTAAACCTCTTTGTTTCTCAGATTTACTTTTGTGTTACAATATGGGGGTGGTGGAGCAGGTGCAGCGCGCTACACGGTCTGTGACCTAATGTTACTTGTAACGGTTTCTCATGAACTTTGTAAAAGGCATGTTTTAACCAAACGTCCATAAAACTCATAACTGTCTTCATCGAATGTGTTTTACTCAGCGGTGTAGCCTAATAGATGACCAATGTTAGGCATTTGTTCCGTGACAACAATCCGTTTGTCTGATGTGACGGCCTATCTCTGTTTTCTGCCCTCACTTTGACTCAGAAGTGAAAATGGCTCGGTGAGTTTGTCGCAGCTGCTTGTGGGCACGCTTAATGAGATCGATTTAAGAGTTCTTACTTAGCTAGGCCTAATCCTATCACAGTAAACCTGCCTCAACTCATTCAAAGTGACTCCATAAGCAGTCTGACAGATTATCACATCTACTTCTGTGTTGACAAGCTTTTGACACCATGCATTGTGATCTATTCTGGTTTTTGTTATCTTCATTTACTTTATATCTATTTCTTTTTTTCAAATGCAACTATATTGGGTCAAGTTTAACCAATTATCCAATATTGATTTCCTTCATTTAAACTCGAAATAGTTCTCAACATTTCCTTTCATCACAAATAAGGAAATTGAGATAATGCACCAGTTAAAGAAAGCTTTTGAAGTTTTACTAAGATGTGGGATTTATTTGATTATATTGGGGCTGCACAATAATACTGTTAATTCAGGGCGACAGTATGCAGGGGCCAGTGATTTCCCCTTTACTTCAGCTATACTCTGCTGAGGAGGAGGGTTTCTCAGTCCAATCCAGAGAAAGCTAAATAAGGTCCCAGTTGGTTTTGCCAACTAACAGCACATGATCTGTGGAAGGCCTGCGTACCATCTCACTGCTCAGACACACAGCTGGCCTCGCTGGTAACACACACACACACACACACACACACACACACACACACACACACACACACACACACACACACACACACACACACACACTCTTTCCAGAACGATCACACCAGGAGCTGGACCTGGTAGCTCGAATGTCCCACAGATAAAGCAACTGACAGATGGGCTGTGGGGGGTGTTTGTTATGACCTCACTTTCTCTCTCTCACACACACACACACACACACACACACACACACACACACACACACACACACACACACACACACACACACACTTATTCTGGTTAGAGATAAGTGTAACCTGAGCACCATGCATTCATATTTTGGTGTGACATTCAACTAAATGAATTAAAGTGATGACAACATGGTGTGTGCTGACTGTCAGGAAATACCCTATTTCAACAAAAAAGGTGTGTATGTGTTGTTTTTTTACCCTGGCAAACCTGCAAAAAAAAATTGAAACACACCTTCCCCATTGCCAATAGTCTGTTTTTTTTGTTTTGGTATTTCACAAAACGCACAAAAGCAGGGTTAGTAAACAGTTTAGAAAGTATTTTGGTTGTTACTCTTTATTTATAATCTGTAAACTATTCAGTCTCCTTTTTAAAAACTCGCCAAACTGAGTTATCTCAAAGACCAAGTACCTAGAAATGTGTCTGAGATGACGCACAAGTCAAAGGTTGCTTTTATGTGTGAATGAGGCCATTAATATTAACTTCAAAGCTGTTTTAGTGCTCTCTATCAATGTCGAGTAGCTTTGGTGATTTATAGCTTGCTGAGTTCCATGTTTTATAAAAAAAACACTTTTTAGATGGAAAGACAATATAGTGAAATAGAGTAAAACGCAAACATAAGGGCTAGAGTGAGTTTGTGTTTGTAAGTTGAGGAGATTTTTTTCACTTGATACTAAAAGACAATAACACTGCAATTTATTCAGCTATTTCAACAAAGTTACTAATACAGTCTGCAGTGTGAGAAAAAGTTTTTAGAGAGTACTTGTCCATGGACAAGTGAGTTTGGCTATTTACTTGTCCGAATACATTTTTCACTTGTCCAGAATGGACACAAATTGGGGCCACTGGAATCTTCTTCTTCGCCATCGTATTTTACATTTTCCACCGCTAACGTAAGTGAGCGGTAAGATTTTAATGCATCAAACATAGGGTTGGGTATCGTTTGGATTTTAACGATTCCGGTTCTGCTTTTTGATAACAGTTATTTTGGGTTCTCGATTCCGGTTCTTTGAGAGGTCCCATGACAAACTGGGAGAAAAATATATTTATGAAAACATTAAGTCAAATCTGTATTCCTATTTACAAATCATACTGTTTAATTTCTTACGCTTATTGAATACAATTATATAAAAATAGTCTCTGCATTGTTTAGTTAGTTCTAAGTGGTGCAGTTTGAGAATGTACAATTGGCCCAGTCTCCTCTGATGTTACACTGCAACCGGCCTGTGAGACAGAGTCCAACCACACAGTCTGTGTGTCCAACACATGTCCTGCATAGACCGAGGGACTGAGTACTTTGAGACAAAGAGAAGGGGTACTGCCGTCGAAAGGACGACAAGGACTTTGCGGAAGCGCCGAGCCCGTGCGACGCTCGCAGACACCTGCCGTAGGACCAAGGAGAGGTGGCCCCCCGGCCCCGCGCCCTGGACCTCCCCGGGCACTACACTCTCCGAAGTAATGTGTGAATATACCCTACCGTTTCCAGCGTCGCAAATTGTAATTGCAATCGTACATCGCAATCGTAATCGTAATCGTATAGAACTTTTATCGACGAGAATTGGAGGTTGACTGTAGGACTGGACAAATACGACCAGTGACAGCAGAGGGAGTCTATGTCTTATCAAGACCAGAGACTCTCCCACTTCCTTACGACTGTAGGTTATTATTACGAGGAGAGTACAAGTAGAAGGAGAGAGAAGGAGGGGGAGGAGGAGGAGGAGAGGAGGACGTGTGTCGGACGACTTCTTTCACCACCACTCGTCTATGCGTGGACCCCAAGGACTAGTCTCTGCGCAGACGTCCGGAAGGAGTCCCTGCGATTACACCTCATTGCTTGGTGGAGGAATGAAGGAGAGAGAAGGAGGAGGAGAAGGAGGAGAAGGAGGAGGAGAAGGAGGAGGAAGTAGGAGAAGGAGTGAGAGAGAGAGGAGGGTGTCTTTCCTCTCGTAATGTACTCTTGCTAAGGAGGAACGTCGACTGTTCGATACCAGACCGGAACGCCAGAATGTCTCGTAGTAGCTCGTATCGTGTGGACACTACATTCCTACCACTAGTAAAAACTTACTGTATCGCTCACACAATACATCCAACTCAAGTACGCGCAGCGCACTCACGGCTACACCGAACCACACCTAGCAACACTGACAGTATCACTCCACCCACACAGCACCCATCGATCCACACGACTTAGCTACAGGATATTGCTGACAACAACGACACAACAGCTATTCGACACACTCTCGACACAGCAGCAAAACCTTTACGCAAACAGGACAACGCGACACGGACACTCACTTATCACCACGTCACCATCACCACTTAACACACCAACTGTCATACACCCACGACAGGCACACATCCGAGGTACTAAGGCCGAGCGTAGAGTCAGATAATTTAGTACGTTTGATTATATTAGCCTTCCAGCGGGATGTAATACTTATAGTGGTACCCTCTTATAGGTGGTGTAGTATACTTATGAAGATCGAGTGTTGGAAATTAGCATCGTCAGTCCAGCACGGATAGTGTCTAGTTCCTGTCAACGCAACTCACTGTTTTTTGTGACGATAGATAGTATACGACTGGGTGTCGACCTCTCTTGTCCTTGATGTATTCCAGTTCACGACTCTGAACTAATGTGCGATCTAACAGTTATCCCATATCATAAGGAAATTGGAGTACTATCAAACATAAGTTGTCTTTGTCACATTAATATGTCAGTATATCTAGGCTTCTTGTTCCAATTCCATGACAGAACTCAAATTTTCCCAATTCACATTTACAATAATAAGAGTCGGAATTCAATGTCGCGGACTGGACCACGCCAGTGGAACTCGAGCTTAAAAGAGAAATTAAGGGAGATCGGCTTCCCACAGGGTAAATATAAACATTGGTGACTTCAGCCCAAACGTAAGAATAAATTCAGAGTTGTGATTATTGTCATAGAATCAATACCTATTAGTTTGTGTTGAGTAGTGTAAAGACAGAATATGTGTGGAATGCGCTGTCTAGTTGTGATTATTTGGCCATAGATATTGAGATATTAAAATATAGATAAACCTGTATTGTACATATATGAAATTTTAGAATGTGTAAATTCCTTTTACAAACTCATGAAGTAAATGAAACTGGTCGTAATTTATTGTGAAAAAGTGTACGTTGACGCCAGTCATACCATATTTGCTTAGTGTTGGCAAAAAAAATAGATAACAAATTCTTACTAAAGTGGGGGTTTTTGACTACAGCGATTATATATAGGATGTTGTTAGCTACTAACTCTGACGCTCTTCATGTAGAGCTTAACTTCACAAGATAAGGGTAGCTTCGCGGGATTGGGAATTATTGGACATTGCTTGGTGAAATCATACTCAGTTTAATTCTCTAAGAACTAATAGTTAATTTAGAAGTTCCTGAGGACGAGATTATCTGTGGCCTCTATTACTGTGTGATGTGACTCTAGTCTATTGTTATTTGTTTTCCCTTCATTTAGTCTTTTGGATTTCAGGGTTGTGTCTACCGAAAATAAATGGTCAATACGTGACTCCTTGCGAAACGTTGGAACGACACCGGTCGTCTTGTCTGATTAGTGAACCATTGGTCGTATTACATAGTGACTTTCAGTTGGTCCAGAACAGACATTTCAGGTAGAGTAATACGAGTAGTCTCTGTGTCGTCATGGTCAGTGAGAGTGAGAGACGTGTCGTAAGTCTGAATGTTACAAATTGCCGCTCATGGGAGAGGTAGTGCTGATTGTCTCACCCCAAGGGAGAGAGCTGATATCTTGAGTAGAGTGTTCTGGTGTTTCGTTCGATACATCTCTTACTAATTACAGATGGAAAGATTGATATATCAATACTTAATTCAAGTCCAAGTGATAGCACATGTTTTTACCCGTCACCCGGCCTAAGTAAAAATCAATAATAATACGAATACAATTAAATTATATTTTATGTAATATCACTCTACGAGCTCTAACTGAGGGTACAGGAGGGCTCGTCCACCTACGGTGGGGTGTAGGGATAACCCCAACGTAAATTTAGCGCACTCCAAAACCTGTAATAATTGTGGATGTAATATTTGCTACTTATTCTGTATGACATAAGAACCCGTTGGTTTGTAGACCGGTTTAACAGTAGACAGTTTTTGGACTATCAATAATCTTCAAAGTAACAAAGACATGACCATCTGGTAATACCAAATATGGTACAGGGTAGTAACGGTGTACACCAATTTAACATTTCAGTACCCCGTTTCCACTATTTCAAAATCTAAAAAATCACGGGAAAATCAATGAAACTACCAGTAATAGACCACGTATCCAAGTTTCGTACAGATCAAATAATGTCACACTTTCTTTTCACAAGTATTTTTCGATTGTGTACTTGATCCAGGAAGTGGAAGTCTTGTGTGACTTCCACAAAAAGGTGAAGTGACTAACTACTTTAGGGCATGTCTGTCTTAACTACTTATAGAGAGTGGACCGTTTGTTGTCAGTAGTTAGTCGACTATTCCTTTTTGTGGCACACAAAATGGCCCAAAACTGATATTAAAATTACTCCCTAATTATGCTAATGTACAGTACAGTTTCTTACTCGCATTATGACTAGTAATAAGAAGTGACAGTTCTATTTATGTTAGGGTCCTGTGGATAGTTGACATTGATGTAGTGACCACATAGACTTTGTTTCAGGGATGAAATTAGGTTTCTAAAACATTATGAACGAGTCGCTACACTAACAAATTTTATTACTCGTAAGAAGTAGGCTATATGAAGGAGGTACAGTGAAGTTTTCCGTGCAGTGTTCAAGAATAGGATGTTATTTTTTTGTAGATCGTTCAAAAGTAGTCCGTTTCTCTATACTATGTAAAACTCTCTATGCGTACCAAGTGAATTCCGGGGTAATGGCGTTGCTTTGTTAAGCTAAGTTATAAAGGCAGTGTGCAATCCGAGTATCTTCAAGAAAGTTGCTCTGCTAACTTGGCACCTTCTGCGACTCATGTATACGCCGGACTTCACCCGCTCGACATGAAGGCGGTTGTTTATTGTTTTTCGTCGCTTCTTCTGCGCAGCTGCGTACCAAGAAAGACAATAGGGCCACTAATCGTGACATCAAGTACAGGTGAACAACACTACAACCCATCTCCTCCACATCTGAAAACGATAGTGTCAGACATCGTACCAGTCATCGATGACTGGTACGATGTCGTAACTCGTCGTCTCCACCCCTCTGCCGCCCGTTACCGAACTAGCAATAGGTCCTTTTAAATAGCATATCCTGATGTGTGCTCGGCAGAACGGGGGTCTCGCACAGGCAGGCGTCTAGATAGGTGGAACCTGGGCAATACAAAATCCCCAGGCAAGGACGCTAAACGTAACGGCAATGCCGGCAGCACAATAAATGTTATAGCCTTTTCATTCTAGAAAGTTTACTGGAACAGGCCCCTTGGTTCACTACAAAAAGCGGGACTAAATAACTATTTAAGTCAAATGTTTTCCGTCTTGAGTAAAGCATTTAACTATTCTCAAACACTCCTGTCCTCGCTCCAGACAGACAGACAGACAGACCTGGGGGTCTGCAGCCTCCTCGTGTCCCTACGGTCATAACAAGATACTTCGTCCCATATCTTTCATGTAATAACTTTACTTTTATGGATAAATAAATGAAAAATGTTTGTCACTCGTCGATCCGTCGACGTCGTACACATCAACATCCTGTACACATTCGCAGAAACTCAAAATCTTTTCGCGATTCCGGATATCCGATATGTATATTACATAATAATAATAATAATAATCCGGAATACACAACCCTGTAACAACACCAACCATTTAGACAGAGTGTCCGTCCTAACGTC